>NC_090730.1:126386392-126408892 GCF_036898095.1 Palaemon carinicauda
AGAGAGAGAAAAAAAAGGGATCCGAAAGCTTAAACAAAAGTACCTTTCCAGGTTATGCATGGTGCGTGAGTCTGTGTGCCTGTAGCCTACCCAGCCATGAGCGTGTTTGTTTGCTTGCCGGTATTTCATTCATTCTGTGCTCACGAAATGCAATATGGATGCGAACTGATAATATTAATTCCTATATTTACGTTAAATATAGCTAGAAATATAGATTAAGAATTAGATTCCGCATTCTTTCTTTTGGTTGTATATATATATATATATATATATATATATATATATATATATATATATATATATATATATGTGTGTGTGTGTCTGTGTGTGTGTATATATATATACATATAATATATATATATATATATTTATATATATATATATATATATATATATATATATATATATATATATATATTTATATATATATATATATATAATTTATATATATATATATATATATATATATATATATATATATATATATATATATATATATATATATATATATGTATTCTTTTGTATTAGGTATTTTGACATTGCAGACTTTAAAGCCCTGCTTTACATTTTTTGACTTTTGAGAATGATTGATTTTTATGTACTGTTCACTATAGTTTTTTTTTTTTTTATTTCAAGTACTATTTTTCTGAATTCTAACTTTGTTCATTTTCCACAATTGCACATTTTGGTACCATAGCTATGCAACTTCAATTTAGCAGTGCATTTCTTAAGTTAAAAGGATTGCCCAACGAAACTGGCCATATTCGTAATTATTTCTTTCTGATTTTAGGCTTCCATTCCACCACAGGATCGTCCAAGAGCGACATCCCTTTCGATTACAAGAACGACTGGTGTCAGCGCTTCGAAAAGATCACCCAGATATACGGACGAGAATCGGACCAAGACGAAGACAGCGAGTATGAGTTTCCTGATCTCCCAAAGGAGACGATGACGCCCGTACCAGCAACCGCCACCATCAACCCCAAGAAGTCCTCTGTCAGTTTCACTACGAATGAAACGGCGAACTTCTACACCTTACCTGCCTCTTTGAAGAAGAACGCCACGGGTTCTCCCTCGTCTTCTAATCCCTCTTCGCCTCTACTTAGAAGAAACGGTGACGTCAACTTGAAGAAAAACTACTGTGGGGTTTCAGGAGCGATGACCTTGAAAGCTCCACCTAAAGGTATCATCAAACTTAACCCTACTGAAGGTGATGGACAGAATCAGACACCATTGAAGGACAGTCGTGAAATGGTCACTACGACTAATAACAGCAAAAGCGGTGTGGAAACTTGGTGCTGATTTAGTTGCTGTTAAATAAATTTGCATTTATGATAAGTACGCCAGTACACTTTTGAAAGGTCCAACTAAAAACAGAAGATTAAGAAGAATTAATCTTCTTCTGGAGTGATTAGTATAGTGGAACATCAGCTGTTAATGAGTAATGGCTTAGTGTATAAAATGTCCTCACTACTGTCCCCTTTTGCATATAGAAAATGTCCTGTTACGAAACATAGTGTGTTTTATATTAAAGTTAAAATACACAATTTGCTAAGTTTTTCAGTAACGCGAAAGAGAGATAAGATTAGGGATAAACCTTTAATTTTCTATTTTACATAATTTCCATTTATGATCTGCTATAATATTTCTTTTACCCAGTATGATCAAGAACTCGTGGAAGGATACTGTAAATTTTACAAGTAAGGAAGTGTGTTTAGATATTCTAATATTTCATGTCCACTTATGCTGAAATGTCTCAACGTACGTGAACGGTTATAAAATATGTCCTGAAGTTTCGGTGGAATGTTCAATTATTTGATATGCAGTCGTTACCATGTGGATATCTTGTGTACTTCTGCTCGAACTGTATTGAAATAGTTGATGTGCTGTATGATGATATTTGCTTAACAAAAAGGAACATTTCAACTATAAACCTACAATCACTTTTTAAATTAAAATTGCGCATATAAATCATGTCCTGAGGAGGTTCAGTGGGATAATTGAAAGAGTCTCTACTAAGATTGATATTGAATGTGTGATTTCAACTGTACTAACATTCTAATACTAAAAGTAGTGTGTTGATACAATGGCTGCTGCAGAATGCCAGAATCTCTCCAGCACTTGTATCATTTTTTTCAGTAATGACAACGTAATAGTAAGATTATAACTGCGGTTACGATTAACTGTATACAGTATGTGTTTTGTGATATTTACGGAGTACAGAAAAGATTCCTCTGCACTGAAGGGATGTAGGGAAATATTTTTTTAGCCTCCTTAAGTACCGAGAACTTAAAATTACATTTATTAGAAACTGCAGCGATTGATTTTGCTAGAATTTCTGAACTATGGGAAGGTTTATTATGGTTGTCGAGGAATGATTTCATTGGTACGACAAACTAAAAGAAAACGACTCCAGTATAGTGAGATTTCTGATACTTGTCTGTAGCTCTTTCGGGAAAAAAAAAAAATGTTTATATAAATCTACCTTTTGTTGACTACTGAGTGCATCGGCATCTTCATTATGGCAAAAATTTTAAAAGAATGATGCTATTTTCAAGAAATGTTCAAAATATGCCCCACATGTAACTGTGTACAGTATATACCATACAGATGTTGCGGATTGCAACGGTTTCAATGGTGTGTTAATTCGTTAGAATAAGTAAATTATGTTTACTGAGTCTTCTGTCCTTTTATCTCTAAGGGATCAAGTACCTTATTATATCGGTCTGTTTCTCATCCACAAGTAAAAAGGGCAGACAGGAGCCAGCGACACCTGCGAAGTTAATTTTGAAATAATGCGGCATCCGTTAGGAATTCGCCTTTCAAGATTAGAATACTTGATTCACTGTAATCGATGAAGAGAAATGTTACTGACAAAATACACTCTTAATCGTCTTCTTCTCAGTGTTTCCCCATTTTATCTTGATGAACTCAATTCTACCACAAAATAATATAGAATGCAGTTTTATATTTTGTTTATTTTTATACTGAATGATCTAATATTTTGTTCATTACATCTCACAATGTATTTAAAGAGTACTTTACGTAGATCCATGTGATTATATATATATATATATATATATATATATATATATATATATATATATATATATATATATATATATATATATATATATATATATATATATACATATATATGTATATTATATATATATATATATATATATATATATATATATAATATATATATATATATATATATATATATATATATATATATATATTATATATATATATATATATATAATATATATATATATATATATATATATATATATATAATATATATATAATAAATGTATATATATATAATATATATATATATATATAATATATATATATATATATATATATATATATATATATATATATATATATATATATATATATATATATATATTGCAATTTATGTCACTTTATTAATCTAAATGAATAAAAGATCCCATTGATCTTCTTATACGTTTTACTCGTAAGTGTTTAAAACTCTAAACATCTATTTACACGGTTAATGTCTGTGGGTGAAATTTGCACTGCCGTGATAACCTCCTGTATAAGATAGAAATTGTGTGTTGGATCGGTCATAGGACTCGAGACCAGAATAGATGATTTGCTTCGCCAGTCATTTTCTTGTTGAAGAGAATTTCGGGAAGAGAATAATCAGGTTATCAAACAATATGAGTGGGTTTTATAGAATGTGGAAATATTACTGTTTATAAAATGGTCATTAGTCTTAACTGTAGTTTATTCTATATTTTTTTATAAATATTTTGTCTATATTTTCTTTGCATCACTAACGCCAATAAGCCACGGGTATCATTTGACCAAATTTTCCTTTCTTGCAGTGCCTGGTAATCCAGTTAATTGATTGTATGACATCATATGTTGTTTAGTTGTCTGAAATATCGGGGCAATTACAAAATGTTATTTCCATACATTACGATGACTAGGAGAACATGGATCATACCTATTTAAGGGATGCAAAATCCAGACATATTAGTCACTGACTTCAAAGAAACTTAGTATAGTTCAATTTGTGTATCATCATCCTCTTGTTTAGACTCGGGGAAGATATAACCACTCCAGATGTTGAGTGACTTGCCGTTGACTTTTGGTCTATCCGATCCTTCCCAGATTGAACTAAAACATTGCGGTAGATGTATACCTTTCCAGAATATGTCTAATATAATAGAACTCATTTCAATTGCCCTGCCACATTTCTTTTTTTTTTATAATCAGCAATGATAAGACATAGGCATGAAAGAACCTTATTTTTTTTCTAACGTCAAAAGTAACTCCATAACTCTCAGTGCCTGGCTTGAATACCTCAGTCTCATTCCTTAATGCCTAGTCTGTTATACCTAAATCTCTCCACCAGTAAAATAATGATGTAGGTTAATAATGAGAAGTTCAGTAGATTTTATTTGATTCTATCTTGTTTGTTAGTGTTTGTACAAAAGGGGAATTGTGGAGGTATTGTTTAATATTGCTCAATTCGTAGGTCAGTTGAGTTTGTTGAACAATTATTTAAGATGTACCTCAACTTTTGGAGTTTAATATTTTGTAATAATTATTGCATTATCATTATTACCATTATTATTATTATTATTATTACTATCTGTGATATGTATTACGTTTTGCTAGTCTCTAATTATAACTTCTGTAGTTGTATGTGAGTTACCAAAGAATATTAACTATTAGAACGCATGTTCCTCCCATAAAACACAATAAATACAGGTCATTTGTTTGTGTTAGAAGAATGGACGTATGAACCTTCCTAGCTCATTTCTTGCTTGGCGTCATACTTATGTATTTCATGGAAACAAATATACACAGGTCCACAAACACGAATTTAACGGTTTGACAAAATCATTGCAATATATCTCGACACCACAACCTTTTTTTTATAGGTAACGCTGATGTGTAGGCAATAGCTAACTGACTGAATCGGATAAATTAGCGTTGCCGAAATAATCTTAAGATGATCAGTATTAAATATGAATTTGATAATAAAAAACTAAGTCGGTATGAACAAAAAGCAAAGCAAGAAATTATTGCTGTTTTAATTGACTTTTTATTCTATCACTGAAAGGCAAAAAACGAGATATATGCCGCAGCCAGATATCGGAATATATTCAAATCACAAACCGACACTTCCCTAGAAGTTGAATTTGTAAAATTTGTTTCCTTTATGCATGCAAGATTTACGTACGGTACATGAATATATACATATGTGTGAAACTTTCATATTGCTGCGCCATTTACAAAAACAGATTAACTGCTGTCGTTTTAAAACTCGAAAAGTTTCAGTTTATCAATTTTATTGTTAGATGAGGAGCCGAATTTACATGGTATATATACGGCATATTTATACAATATATATATATATATATATATATATATATATATATATATATATATATATATATATATATATATATATATACATATATATATGTATATATATATATATATATATATATATATATATATATATATATATATATATATATATTATTAGTGTATCATGTACTGAGTGTGTGTGATTATATATATACATATATATATATATATATATATATATATATATATATATATATATGTGTGTGTGTGTGTGTGTGTGTGTGTATCATATACTGAGTATGTATAAGTATATATCCTAAATACATGTATGTATGTATGTATGAATATATATAAATTTATATATGTGTGTGTCTATGTGTGTGCGTGTGCGTGATATTCATGTATCTATATATTTGATTTTGTAACAAACATTCACAATGTTCCTGAGATCTACTGTAATACAATGGACTGGAATAAAGAATGCTCTTGACTCAAATGGAATCCATGTTGATCGAGGGTAGTGTGATCGAAACAAAAGTGCTAAAGGAATGGAGCAATATCAGAAACAGTTCGAGATTTAAAATCGACGGTAATATTTTGCCCTCTGCTGCTCGTCTGTCTGAAATGCGACAAGCGTAAATGAATTTCAGATGCATTTCGAAAATCCTGTTGAAATCCGTGCAAAGTTATGTTTCAGTAACGGGGAAATTTTAAGGATGTTGAGTGATTTTTTTTTTTTTATGAATCTATAGGTGAAGTTTACCAATACTGTGTATCAGTAAATTTAAACAAATCTTTAATAATCTTCATCCCATTAAGAAATAATTATCTGAAATATTAATTTAAAAATGCAGTTTTAAGCCACAAATACAGAGAGGATTCTGCTTCATTTCAAGAGATTGCAGATCAAGATCCTAAATCTTTCTTCATACCCAGACTGGAATTGATATCCAAATTTCTGTTGAGAATATAAATAATATATGTCAATAAAGATAATTCAGCATGAAAAAAAAATTAGACAGTGAACCTATACAAATTAAACAATGAAAAACATGACTGTACACTAATGAATCATGAATTTTATTTTGAAGACAGACAAGTGGCAGAAGACAAAATCAAATTATATTTAATATTCCTTCATGTTCAGGAATGCCCAATCGCTGTATCACTGTGTTGTGTATGAGCTTTTTGTATCAGTCTTTTGAAATAATAAACATTGTTTTCTTAAAAGTCTTTTAATTTGCCATATAATAATCAATGTTCGTCGTCAGTGAAGTGATATAGAAACCCTTTATTTTCATCATAGTTGAAGCGAGTAGATCTTGTATAAGAAATTATATAAAGACTAGAGATTGATTATATGAAACGAGACGATTTTTTATTAGAGATTATATGAATCAAGCAAACATTAAGTAAGAGAGGATGAAAAGAACAGACCTTATATAATAGACTATATGGAGTGAACAGAGCTTTTAGCCAACGAACAGAAGCGAAATAGCGTACACTTGGCAACAACAGGACGAAATATAAACCAAGATCCCATAAAGTAAATTAAAGATAACAATTTGATATGTTTGCAAATGAGTGTTTCTGTTTTCAATTCTCAGATCAGGGATCTAACGGCCTTGGTTGAGTAAAAAGTGATTTTTATATCCACCGATGTTTTTAGGTTCTAGATAAACCAATATAAAAAACTACAGTATTTTAAATTATTTTCCGAGTTTAAACATTATTATTGGATACGGAGATATTTTCTGTTTCCATCGACTTAACCCAATGGTTTCAATTATTTTTAATTCCCAACCATCGACATCTTCAAACCTCATATTTTTTATGAGACTGATTGATAATCCACTGTAATTTTATTGATTTATTCATTTTGCTATAGTAAAGGGATTCTTGTAGAAGCACCAATGAAATTACATCAAACGAGTATTTGTTCAAGGCTCCTAAGAATCTCTAGAACTTGAAAACCACATTTTAAGTGATTTCAAGTTAAAGAAACCGAGTCATGGATTGTTGGTTGAAGCATACAACGAAAGTGATCTCCTCTCGAAGTTGTTAAAGTGAACGATCCACATACTAAGAT
Source organism: Palaemon carinicauda (assembly GCF_036898095.1). Taxonomy (NCBI): domain Eukaryota; kingdom Metazoa; phylum Arthropoda; class Malacostraca; order Decapoda; family Palaemonidae; genus Palaemon; species Palaemon carinicauda. The sequence continues at coordinate 126,393,843 of NC_090730.1, forward strand.
TAAGCCCGCAGGCAGATTTTAGGATAAATTTGTTTCCATACGCTACTGCTCCCCCTCACACTCTTGCGTTATTGTCCTCGCCTTTAATTATTGGCCAGCACTCTTAGTTGGGGTGTACCAATTACGATCTTGGCGTAGCGTCTGGACACTGAGGTGGTACTGGTACTGTATTGTCAAATCCAGTAGCCTATATAAATGATAAATGGGTACTGGAAGTGTTGGTGAAAAATGTCAAAAAAAAAGAAAAAAAAAGACGAATGAATGCAATAATTACAGACATCACACTTACGTCAGTTGTCATGAAAATATATAGTATGCTCATTATAAAGTGACTAGAGGGAAACATAGAGAAGAAGCTGAGAGATGAACAAGCAGGATTAGAGAAGGTAGAATTTTTTCAGACTAAATTTTCATTTTAAGACCTGTGGCACAGCAAGGTGTAGAATATAAAAATCCAATTTTGATGGCATTTGTGGACTATGATAGTGTGCACCAGCCAATTTTGTGGAGAGTCCTGCGTTATTGTGAAGTTCCTCTTAAATGTGTAAATTTGATTAAGTCTGTTCATGAGCACAGCAAGTGCAAAATTAATGTAGTGGAGTCCTATCAAATAGATTTCCAGTGAACAGTGGAGTAGTCCAAGGGAATGTGTTGACACCTATGTTGTTTATCCTCCCCGTGGATTTTGTAATGCATAGAACAGTTGGGGATGGTGGAGAAGGATTGGGCGGGATTAGTAATATGAAATTAGGTGACCTAGGGCCTTATTAGCAGAACACCACAGGACTCGCAAAGCTTGTTTACCAGAATTCATGAAATACCACATAAGGTTGGGCTCAAGATGAATAGAAGAAAGACGGAGATGATGAAAACGAAATATGCAATGGAAGATAAAATATCATTGGAAGGAGAAAGGATTAATGAGGTGGAATCATTTAAATATTTAGGAACTATGATCTCTAATACAGGCTCTTTGGAATTGGAGTTTAATGAAAGATTGAAAAACGCAAATCAGACAATGGCTAGGTTAAGTAAAATTTGGTAATCAAATCGCCGGAAATTAAATGCAAAAATTAGGCTATACAGTATATCAGTTTAGTGAGATCGGTATTACTGTATGGACATGAATCATGGTATGACAACGAAACAATATCCAACAGATTTTGTAGATTTGAGAACAAAGTGCTCAGAAGGATATTGGGAGGTAAATGGCAAGACAGGATTAGAAATAGGACTATAAGAGAGATTATTAGAGTGCCATATGTGAATGAGATCATGGTGAGAGGTAGATGGGCATGCTCTTGGCACTCCCCAAGTGAGATTAATTCGCCACACTTCCAACTGCGCTCTTCAAGGCACTAGAAGAGTTGGAAAAACCAGGCTTACATGGCTGAGGACTATAAATCGTGAAGTAAAAGATGATGAGTGAAGAAATGTCGATTTAGAAGCTCAAGAAAGAGACGAATGGCGAAATCTAAACAAGGCCTTTTGTGTCAATAGGTGCGGGAGATGATGATAATGATTATGGCATATATTTCACAAATTATCTGGACTTGAAATTGTGTGGATGGTTCACGAACCACAACCTTGTAGGTTTCGTCCTGATGGCGTTACAATCATCCAGAATAGGATCCTAGATATCTGTTATGGGGAGGTTTTCAAGGAAAGTAAAATTCCCACACTTAAATATATTTTCAGAGGTACAATTAATATGAAATTATAGCTTAAGCAATGGAAAAAAATTATTCATATTACACCCTGATAGTTCTTCTTTAACGTGATAAATCAAGGAAACAGTATGATTAATTGCCACTAAATTGAGTTGGTGATTTTTAGCAATGTATAATACTATACCGACCGGAATAGCCTTCCGACCTTCCCCAAACACTCCCATTCCATTTTTTTTTCAACAGCATTTTCTCTTCTTCAGAATTAGCATTTGGTCTTCAAAATTCAAATTCAATATTCGACTATTATTATGTTTGATCATAATTCTTATGCTATTGGTGTATTTATACAGGAAGTTTGAGGTTAGTTTTTACGAGATGAAACGAGTGATATTCAAGTGTGGGAATTTTACTTTCCTCGAGAACCTCCCCGCAACAGATATCCAGAACATGAAGGAAAGAGTATCAAGTGATAACACCTGAAGAGTGGAAAAGAATGAGGTTATTATCGATAAGTAAAGGAGAAGGAATTAAAGCAATTTTCTTGCCACATAGAGATTGTCTCCACGCAGCAGTTACTGCGGACGACACCGCTTATTTGTGCGGTCTCCGCTTACAGAGGTCAATGATCTTTTCAAATATGGAAAACAATACGCAATGTGATACAATATGAATAAGAGGAGGGACCAGCAGCCTCCTCTTTTATATTAAAAAAAGGAGCGAAAGAGACGGTCAAAATTTCCCTGTGTGCACCTACTAAATGCCCAATGAGACATGCATGGCACATATGCTGTTCTCTATGGGGAAGTGAAGAAGAATGAAAATATTTTTTTTTCTAATTTATAACTTAAAATCCCTAAAGTAACATTTAAAGAACATTAGAGCGTTTGGGAAAGACTGTGATTCTACCACATTAAAAAAAACATACTTCTAGTGATATATTGACCTAAATCTCTGTCCTCTACCGCAACCAAAACTATAGCTCGGTTTTCAAAAATCATGTGTGCCTTATGTATTTTAGGGGATGAAGCATTTGGTCTGCATGAAAACTTAAAGCGGCTATAAAGAGGAGGACTATTAAGTGTAAAAATGAGAGTATTCAGTTATCGTTAAGTTGAGGAACAAGGTATGTTGAAAGTGCATTTGGAATTTTAAGTAACAAATGGATGTTATTCCATCATCCCTTAACGTATTTATCCATCTTGTTATGCATATTGTCAAAGAGAGCTATGTTCCTCATAACTTGTATGAGAATACGATGGGTTTTATTTTGAAAACACTTTAATAATAAATGGATAGGAGGAGTTTGAACATTTTATGAATGAACGATTGTTCAGCAGCAGATGACATCAGAAACACGTTTGCTGATTTTTTCATGAGTGAAGTAGAGGCTTTGAGTTGGCAACATATCAAAATATGACATTGAGAAAGTAAGTAAACTCTCTCCTATCTAGTAGTAACTGCTTTTATAACTAGACATGTGCATTATCTTATGTACATAGTATTCTTGAAATTGTAATAAATGGTCAGCCATTTCTTATCAGAATTTGTCAATGTAAGAGTATAAACATTGCAATAACGATGTGCAGAAAAATTTCTTATTTTAAAAGCGAATTTTAGGTAAACGCAATTCTATCCATGTAAGGTAATTGAAGAATAAAAGCACTTTTCCACACTCAGTTAATTCTAAATGTTCTACCACACCTTGGTGCCTAAAATGCTCGAAACTATGCTTCCAAATTGATTGCAAAACCCTTTTCTTGAAAGTTCCATACGAGTATTGAAATTATTGAAATTATACTTGCATCCCATACATTTTGATTCACTTCAGTTGTGCCCTGTTTTTATTTCCCATCCTCTTTTTTTTCACCAGTGTAATTAGTGTTATCTTGCTATTCACAAAATAATGTTGAAAATATTTCAAATTTTATTATCGTTTGTCTTAGGTAAAAAAGAGAAACTTTATAAAAATTTGATTTGAGGTGAAATTTTGCTATGATTCTAATAAATCCGTGTTCTTCAGTATCAATAAAATGGCATCCAATGGAAAATTCTATAAAAATGTTAGGATTTGCATAGGCAATAATGGTTCTGAAGACCAAATACAGATGGAGCCACCTGTCTCCCAAGGACGACAGAACAAGGATTTCTGCTTCCTTGATTTCTAAAGTTCTACATTTTGAACCTTCAGACTGTTTTGAGCCATTTATATCATGGGGCTGAGGATGTGAACGTTAAACATGGATATTATATGTAAGTATTCTTTTTAAATCATTGTTATTGACTATTCGTTCATGATGTTTCGTTCCCATATGCTAAACATTACATTCCGTGGAATTTAAGTGCTGGTGTTACAAATTTTATCTTTATGCTGATATCGCCGTGTCAAACTATCCAAATTCCTTGTTTTTCACACAGTTCCTCATACTTCCGGTTGCGAGTCCCCCATTTTCATGTCCTTTAATATTGTACAAATAAATGATCTCGTATACATTTTTTAAGTATTCGTTTACTGCTTAACTGGGCTTTACGTTAAGATTTCTGGTCAAGAGTACATACACGTGCAAGGCAATACAGCTTTAATATATTTATGAAATCTATTTTAATATTTTGAAGCTTTTAGTATACCCCGTGAAACTGTATTCTGTACTAGTCGTTGTAGTGCAAAATTCGTGAAAACTTTTATCACGCAACTCTCCTATTTGTTCGTTGCCATCGAGAGGATTTTTGGAAGTGAAACCATGAGTATCCTTTAAAACATATGCGTTTTATTTTGTAGTGATTTAATGTTTGAATTTTTTCGTAAATGTTTTCGATGTATCGGTGGGTATTTTGGGCTATTGTGATTTTATAGCCTATTTCGATTGGATAAATGTGAATATTAAGGTCATTTTTTTATGCAACTTTTTTTTTCCATTGATTTTTAAATCGTAATTTGGTTAATTTTCTATCACAGTTGTGTGGATTGAAATCTTAATTCTGTTAAATGTGAATCTATAAACCTGTGCATACGATATTTGGCCGTTGGACCAGGGTCTTTTTCAGAATACTTATTGGAGGGTTCCTCTTTCGATCACTTTCCGTTACAACTCTTAAAACAAAAACACCTGACAAGCTGGATTGAACAAGGGTTGGAGGTATTAGATTTGCTTTCAAGACCTTTGGGGTCAAGGTTAAAGGTTGGGTTCTTATAAGTAGCCTACAACGGTTCACATAATCTCATTCCATACTCTATTCCTTCTTATATATGTATTTTCATATATTTTATATATATTAATGGATAAAGTAAATACTTCTGTAAAGATATTGGCATTATACGTAGCATCTTCAATACTTATCTTTTAAAGGAAAACAAAGTTTTTTTTATTGATTATATATCTTAACACTACTTAAATAAATTTTTGGTAGAAGCAATGGCTTTATGGCGAATTGACGTCAGAGGGAAAGTTCAATGTCATAACTTATAGCAATACTGTATATTCATGTTGCAAAGTCTGTTGGTCTTGCAGCTTTGTCCCAATCTTTTGTTATTCTATCTAGTGATTCCTGCAGTAGCACCTTAAAGTCTTTCATATTTTTTTTCCTAGCTATAGTTTTTACTTTGCCCCATATATATTCAATGGGGTTATATCCAGTGATATTGCGGTAGACGAATAGCTCTATGGCCGTACTCTGCTGCTATCTTCTCAATGACATACCGTACACACACTCGCTGTCAATACACACTTGGTCATTCAATCTTGCTGATAACCCTCGTGGGAAAAGTAAAGAAGTCATACGCACCAAAAGGATAATCGCACAAAAATATAAGTAATATAAGATTAACAAATAAAACTCCTATGGTAGTGCCTAATTCCAATTTATACTTCCAAACCAAAATTAAATATTGGAATAGTATCAGGCTCACAATGTTTTAACAAGATAGTTTTTTTTTTATCATTATTATGAAATCGTTCATCTACTCTGCTGCTTGAGGTTATCGCCTCTAAAAAGGTACAATACAATGGTTAGCTTCTGGCATTTAAAAGCTTAATCTGCCTTTGGGGATAAACCGATTAGGTTCCTCCCTCAGAGGGTGAGATGTCCAAAGGCACTGGTCCGACGGCATGTTATTGTGGTGATGATCAAACCGTTGTCATTTTACTCACGTTCCGGGGATTGGTGATATATAAGGACAAGATTCAAACTTTTACCAACTTTTTTTATATCTAACCATAACACTTGCATACTTTCACTTTTGTGCACGTTTTGACAAAAGTAATGATTTGACTTCAGTACTAACTACGTAAAACTGCTGCTGCTACAGTTTTCAGGGATGGTAACGAGAAAAAAAATAGCTTTTTAAATCGACTAAGTCAATTAGGTCCTTCTTCGACGAACTTGCTCTAAATTACATATCCTCCAATTTCAAACTTGATTAAAGCATTGCACACATTCATAAACGTTACTCTCTCACTCAGCCTTCAAACTGGCTACTGCAATGTACAATCTTGTTCTTGCAGAGGAAAATAACTTTATATGAATACATTACATCACAATTTATTAATGACAATAGGGTAATCGACTGAACTAAGTGTAAGTTTTTTACTATGGTTACTCGTTAAGATTCCGTGATTTTTTTTTATACAAATGTGAAGGTCCCTGACTTTGGTTACACAAATGTGAAGGTTTAGTGACTTTGGTTACACAAAAGTGAAGGTTAGTGAATCTGGTTACACAAATGTGAAGGTTTAGTGACTTTGGTTACATAAATAAGAAGGTTTAGTGAATTTGGTTACACAAATTGAAAGTTTAGTTACTTTGGTTGCCCAAATGTGAAGGTTTAGTGATTTTTGTTACACTTGTGAAAGCATAGTGAATTTGGTTACACACTAATGAGGAGTTAGTGAATTTGGTATTTCTTGTGAAGGTTTAGTGACTTTGGTTACACCAATGTGAAGGTTTAGTGACTTTGGTTACACCAATGTCAGGGTTTAGTGACTTTGGTTACACCAATGTCAGGGTTTAGTGACTTTGGTTACACCAATGTCGGGGTTTAGTGACTTTGGTTACACCAATGTCGGGGTTTAGTGACTTTGGATACACCAATGTCGGGGTTTAGTGACTTTGGTTACACCAATGTCAAGGTTTAGTGACTTTGGTTACACCAATGTCAAGGTTTAGTGACTTTGGTTACACCAATGTCAAGGTTTGGTGACTTTGGTTACACTAATATCAAGGTTTAGTGACTTTGGTTACACCAACGTCGGGGTTTAGTGACTTTGGTTACACCAACGTCGGGGTTTAGTGACTTTGGTTACACCAATGTCGGGGTTTAGTGACTTTGGTTACACCAATGTCAAGGTTTGGTCACTTGGTTACACTAATGTGAAGTTTTGGTGATTTGAATGTACCAATGTGAAGGTTTGGTGACTTGATTGCACTAATGTGAAGGTTTGGTGACTTGATTGCACTAATGTGAAGGTTTGGTGACTTGATTGCACCAATGTGAAGGCTTGGTGACTTGATTGCACCAATGTGAAGGTTTGGTGACTTGGTTGCACCAATGTGGAGGTTTGGTGACTTGGTTGCACCAATGTGGAGGTTTGGTGACTTGGTTGCACCAATGTGGAGGTTTGGTGACTTGGTTGCACCAATGTGAAGGTTTGGTGACTTGGTTGCACCAATGTGAAGGTTTGGTGACTTGGTTGCACCAATCTGAAGGTTTGGTGACTTGGTTGCACCAATGTGAAGGTTTGGTGACTTGGTTGCACCAATGTGAAGGTTTGGTGACTTGGTTGCACCAATGTGAAGGTTTGGTGACTTGGTTGCACCAATGTGAAGGTTTGGTGACTTGGTTGCACCAATGTGAAGGTTTGATGACTTGGTTGCACCAATGTGAAGGTTTAGTGACTTGGTTGCACCAATGTGAAGGTTTAGTGACTTTGGTTACACATATGTGAAGATTTAGTGACTTTCGTTACGCAAATGTCAAAGTTTAGTTACTATGGTTATACAAATGTGAATGTTAAGTGAATTTGGTTACTCTCTTGTGAAGGTTGAGTGACTGGTTGCACACTTGTCGAGGTTTATTGAATTTGGTTACACTTGTGAATGTTTGCTGAATTTAGTTACACACTTGTGAAGATTTGATGACTTTGGTCACACGCTTGTGAAAGTTTGGTGAATTTGGTTACACACTTATGAATGTTTGAATTTGGTTACACTTGTGAAGGTTTGGTGAATTTGGTTGCACACTTGAGAAATTGGTGAATTTGGATACATAAGAAGTTTTAGTGAATTTGGGAACTCAAATGTGAAGGTTTATTCAATTTTAAACAATTTTTAATGTTTAGTGACTTTGGTTAGAATGTTAATGTTTAGTGAATTTGGTTACACAAAATTTGGTGAATTTAGTTACACAAAATTTGGTGAATTTGGTTACACACTTGTGAAGATTTGGTGAATTTGGTTACACGCTTGTGAAAATTTGGTGAAATTGGTTAACCACTTGTGAGAGTTTAGAGAATTTAGTTACACACTTGTGAAGGTTTGGAGACTCCGGTCAGACGCTCCAGTCACAAATGAAGGTTTAGAGACTCCGTTCACACACTTGTGCTTAGATTCCAGTCAGGCACTTAAGAGTGTGCGAGATACTCCAGTCAGGCACTTAAGAGTGTGCGAGATACTCCAGTCAGGCACTTAAGAGTGTGCGAGATACTCCAGTCAGGCACTTAAAAGTGTGGGAGAGACTCCAGTCAGGCACTTAAAAGTGTGCGAGAGAGACCACTCAGGCACTTAAAAGTGTGCGAGAGACTCCACTCAGGCACTTAAAAGTGTGCGAGAGACTCCACTCAGGACCTTAAAAGTGTGCGAGAGACTCCACTCAGGACCTTAAAAGTGCGAGACAGTCCACTCAGGCACTTAAGAGACTCCAGTCAGGCACTTAGGAGTGTGCGAGAGACTCCAGCCAGGCACTTAGGAGTGTGCGAGAGACTCCAGCCAGGCACTTAGGAGTGTGCGAGAGACTCCAGCCAGTCACTTAAGAGAGTGCGAGAGACTCTAGCCAGGCACTTATTAAGAGTATGTGAGAGACTCCAGCCAGGCACTTATTAAGAGTGTGCGAGAGATTCCAGCCAGGCACTTGGGAGTGTACAAGAGACTCCAGCCAGGCACTTGAGTGTGCGAGAGAGACTGTCAGGCACGGGAAGGTTTGAAAGACTCATACAATAGCCATTTTTCCACTCCTCCACAGTACCAGCTTGACACTAATCACATGGAGAAGTCTCTCAGAAGGAAGTACATTAATTTCGAAATTCAGTATAATTTAATCTATTCTGGGAATTGGTTATATTGAAAAAAAAATTTAGTAAAACTATTTTTGCTAAAATGAAATTAAAAAAATTTCCCTGAAATAATAACCCTGGGGCTTGCATGCGCAGCACATTATGTACCATTTGCCAGATCATAGTAGCAATGACGTAATGTTCATTTTGCGAACATAGCGAACCTCGGCGGAGCTAAAACCATAAGGAGTGAGGTGTATCGTGGATAGTTAATACTTTAATTTTAGGCCACTTACAAGAACTGTGGGTTTTTCCAGCTGGTTATCTTGTTTATTTTGCATTTCTGTATTCAAATAAATCACTCGTTTTGGGCATTTCTCGACCCAAAACTCCGGTGTCTCACTGGAGTCCAAAAACTTGTAAAATGACTGGTTAGCCCCAATAATAATGGTCAGAAATGCATAAATAATATGATGAGGTGCAAATATAGATGGTTCATGTATTTGGCTAGAAATTAGTGTCGTATATTTCCCATTTTGAGACGTGAATATTATTTTTCTACAAAAAGAAATTGACGTTTCTAGTTTCAACATTTCTTTACCAATTCCATATACAAGGTTATTGTATAAATAACCTAGAATTCTTAAAATGTGGAGACGTTTTTAACTAAAAATATTTCCTGCTTAAACTTAAGTAACACTATGTTTTAAGTATGTTAAATCTATTTTCAAGATGTTTTGCTTTTTTACAACATCACCTTTTTGGTTTTAGGGTTAAAATTTAGTTGAATTTCTTATGATTTATCTTTCCAAGGTATTTGCTTTCCTGGGATATTTAGATTGCATTTGACTTCTATTGTTTTACGTGATATTTTGCTAGATGCAGAGACTAGTTACTGTAATTAGTAAATTAAGCCTTTTTTTATACTGACAAATTCATTAAAGTTTCCACAAAACTAGTGAGGATGAAGTCAAACTTTTTTTTTATAATTTCGTGCAAGAAGGGATTGAAGAGGAATTTGAAATAATGTAATGTTGATGTTTGTGTGTAGTTTATATATATAACCTTTGGGATTTAAATGCTTTAAATTTTGTGAAAAACATCTCGGCAGCTTGATACACAAGAAGTGTGTTGTTTTTTACCATGTGTTTTAGCCATAGTTTAAGTGGGTAAGCAAATTAAGAGATGAGTAACTATGGGGATATATTCGGTACTAGTTATAATAGAAATTTAGTATTTCAATAATGCTGTTATTACTTTAAAAACCTTTCTTACTAGACATGAAAAGGATTAGCATATATCTCGCTGGTAATGAATGTCTTGTCTTATAATGGCCGATATATTTGCACATACTAATGAATTTTCTTTTTCAGATTTCAATGACCATACTGACTGATGCACTGAGCTTGAACGATGAACTCGACGCATCTGTCCCAGAGAATGTTTTAAAAGGAAGATTTCATTTGGCTGAAGTTGGGTAAATTAAAGAATATTCTCGTGAAAATTACCACAAATTCAAAATCCTCAATACTGGTAGGTAGATAAAACCTTACTTGACCTTTGTTTAGCTTTATGGTTATTAAGCAAATAAAGATTTTGAGAAAAACTCAAATTAAACTTTTAAAAGAATGAAAATATATGTTTTCGTTAAAATTTCGAATTAAAATTTGGTCTGATTTTAAATTGGGGGAAGTCATTCCTGGTGATTTTTTTTCATATTTCTAATTTACAGGGCTGCAACTTTAATATCAGATGGTACAGTAATAGGGAAATCAAATCCATTAGAAACAGAAACGTAATAACTGATTTTAAGCGAAGCGAAAAATATATTTTTTTGGGTGAAATAGCCATGTCGTCCTGATGGAAGTTCCTTTAGGGTAGCTTCCTAGGGTATATTTGACTACGGTGATATTCCCAGAGAATTTTACCTTCAGTTATCCAGAATTCTAACTCCTGGAGCGAATATCGCTAAATAAATCTAAATGGGATATTGCGTAATATCAGAGGACGTATTCTTGACACGCCACATAGCTATCTTCACCCCGAACCGAGTTGACACTTCGAGGGGTCAAAGTGGCAAGAAAACGAAAAACGAGAATGAAAGGAGAGCTGTTAATAAGGTACCTCTCCTATCCCGCTTCGAATGCGTACACAATACCACCGACAGCGCCATCTCTATTCCTTGTAGCGATACACGAGGTGCTAGATACCCTATTATGGGAGGGGGGTTGGGTCCTATAGCCATTTTTTATTAAAAGGAAGGGCGGGTCCATAAGGACGACATGACTATCTCACCCAAAAATATATTTTCCGCTTCGCTCAAAATCCGCCTTTTAGGCTCAGGCCATGACGTCCTGATGGAAGTTTACCAGAGCATTACTGTATCTGTGGGTTTTCAAATCGTACCATACCCTCAAGAAAGTATTTCTTAGTCAGCATAGACCTAGAGACCTATGATGTTTCCGTCATACATCATTCAATCTAATCATAAACCATGTTAGTGCCTCCGGCCCTCTACATGGAAGAGTCATACTAGACTCTGGAAAAAGTCTCGGAGTACATATTACTTATGGGTGACTACAAGACAAGCCTGTATAGTGGTCTCAACCTATACCTTATAAAGCAAAGTTTGTATAAGAACCACCAATGTCAGTATGAAATACCAATAAGTCCCCGGTATGCCTATTCTTATCAATGGACTGGACATAGGTTTGTATACGTTTAGGAACAATTTTGCATATCCACCACCATCCCTTTAGGGTAATAGTCTTTCCTTCCTGAGGAAGGAATAAGCCAATGAATGTTTGCTTGTAGCAAGGAACAATCTTTAAGACCATTCATGTTAAAATTATCCATAGTTTTAAGTGTAATGCCAAGTACATATCTAGTAAAATGACGTGGGCGAATAAGACGCAAGGTTCACTAAGAACTAGTTTATTGATAATCAAATAGATATATAGGTCAATCGACATTCATAAGAATTATAAAATGTGGATGAACAAACAATTAAGCATAAAGATAACAGTAAAAACAGAAAATATTGTTTCATCTGAAAAGGAAACGTAAATGCACCACTTTTGAAATCAAAATATTAATAGTTACATTCTGTATTAATGTTCAATCACACTAGCGTAACAAATGCTTGGCACGTGTCCTCATTATGTTTGGTTCACCTTTACCTATGGAACAGTTCATAAGGACACCTTGGTGGCCTATCACTTAGTCTGTAGAAACAGTCCGTGACTACACACCCACCACTGAATTAATCATCCCAATTAATTTCACTGTTCCTTGCAGATTTAGACAGCAGGTCTAAGGAAACTACCTGCTGCTACCAAAGGCCTCTTAAGTTCCTCCACTTGCTTCGCATAGTGTCTAAAGAATACTCTGGATGACTTCTTGCCAGTGTATGAACGAAGATGTTCAAAATCCATATTATTAAACAAATTTATGGAAGAGGCAACTTTTCTCGGATCATGACCTGCGGGTGTACTGTCTGGATTTTCTCTGCGAATAAAATAGGGGATTTTCGCCCTTAGTTGCTTCAGAGATAAATTTGAGCCTGAGGTTTCTCCCCTAAACAGCTGTCCTCCCCTAAAGTTTGAAGTTCTACGAAGATAGACCTTTAGGCACTCCACTGGACATAGAGATGCATCTTCCTTCAGAGGGCAGATTCTCCAGGGTCCCCACCTATTGGTGGGTAGCTTGTTCTTGGCGAGAAACGTTGGATCCGGAAAAAGGTTCAGTTCTCCCCCATCTAAGAACTGAACATGACCTTCCTCTCTCGAGAGGGCTACTATTTCACTAACTCGGCCCCCAAAGCGAGTGCAAACAAATATAACTTTTTGGGTCAAATCCTTTAAAGCACACTCCTTATTATTCAACATATGAACAACTTTATCCAGAGACCATGAAATTGGTTTCGGAGGTGCTGATGGTCTGAGCCTAGCACAGGCCTTTGGAATTTTGTTAAAAATGTCATTAGAGAGGTCGACATGGAAGGCATATAGAATAGGCCTTGTCAAGGCAGACTTTCACGTTGATATTGTGTTGGCTGCTAAACCTTGTTCATGAAGGTGGATGAAGAATGATAAACAGTCGTCTGTCAATCTTTTGTGGTTTCTTCGCCTTGACAAAGGACACCCACTTCTTCCATGATGACTCATATTGTCTTCTGGTAGATTTGGACTTATATTCCTCTAAAAAGTCTATACTGTTCCTTTATATCCCGAATCTTTTTCTCACCGTTAGGGAGAGAAAATCATGAGATGTAGGTTCCGGGTTTTCTGTGACGAAACGAAGACAGGCGACTTCTGTACTCGCCAAGTCAAAACTGGATCCGGTAGCGGCACAAACTTCAGTCGTAGTTCTAATGCCAGAGGGAACCAAACTCTGTTCGGCCACTTGTGAGCCACTATTGCTGCTTCCCCTTGAAAGATCTGTTTGTTGAGGACCTTCAATAGAAGGTTGGGTGGAGGGATTAGGTAAATCCTGGACCATCTGTTCCAGTCGAGGGGTATAGCGTCCACTGCTTCTGCTAGAGGATCCTCGTAAAAGGACACACAACGATGTAACTTCTTGTTGTCGTTCGTCGCAAAGAGGTCTCTGCAGTTCCAGGACTTGACTCAAGATGAAAGAGAATGATCATACATCTAGGGACCATTCTGACTCTATCGGTGTGAACCTGGATAGAGCGTCTGCCGTCACGTTGCGGAACCCTTGAAGGTGAACTGCTGACAAGTGCCATTTCTTCTTTTCCGCTAGCCGGAAGATGGCCAACATCACTTGGTTGATTTGAAGTGACCTCAACCCTTGTCGATTCAGGCATCTCATTATCACTTCGGTGTCTAGGACCAATCTTATGTGGGCCAAGTGGCAGAAGAGATACTTTCTTCAGTGTAAGAAGTACTGACATGGCTTCCAGAGAGTTTATATGAAACTGCTTGAACAGGTTGGACCAAGGAACTTGGACTTTTTTTTTCCGGTGAGAATGACCACCTCATCCATCCTTTGAAGCGTCTGTATGAATAGTAATTGAGGGGGAAGGTGGCTGAAGTATCGATTTCTTCAGTTGCTTGGCATTGGACCACAGCTTGAGAAGCGTTCGCAGTCGAGTCGGTAGTGGTCTTATCAGATCTCTTTGCGCGTTTGATGCATATTTTCTGTAAACTCCAGTTGCATCCTTTAGCTGTGCTCTTAGCACAGGATCTGTTACTGAGGCAAAGTGTCGAGGGCCCAGCACTCTCTCCTGTTCGCGTCTTGATATCCGTTTGGATTCTAGTAGTCTCTTGACAGATCCTGCTATTTCTTTCCTCTTCTTCACAGGAATGGAAAACTGGTGTGACTGTAAGTTCCAGTGGATTCCCAACCACTGAAACCTTTGAGATGGAGAAAAAAAACTCCTATTTTTTTTTTATGTTGATCTTGAATCCTAGGTGTTCCAGGAACTGGATCACCTTATTGGAGGCTTGCATGCATTTTGTCCTGGATGTTGCCCACACCAACCAGTCGTCCAAGTAGGCCACTACTTGGCTTCCATTTAGGCGTAAGTGATGGACAGCTGCGTTTACAAGCTTGGTGAAAATCCTTGGGGCTATGTTTAGCCCGAATGGCATGGCTCTGAAGGCATAAAATCTTCGTTGTAGCTTGAACCCTAGATAGGAGGAGAGGTGACGATTGATTGGAACATGCCAATAAGCGTCTGACAAGAATAAGATGACCAGGAATTGATGCAAAATACTACAAAAACCTGTAAAATTCATCAATAAACGTATGTAGTAAAAATACTTTGTCCATATTTCAAGTTAACTGTAGGTGTTTATTATTAGAATATATCAAATAGCCATTTTCCTATTACTGCCATTTGTTTTTTGTCAAGTTTTTATTTCCCATGCTCTTTTTTTTCACCAGTGTAATTAGTGTTATCTTACTATTCACAAAATAATTTTGAAAATATTTCACATTTGATTATCGTTTGTCCTAGGTAAGGAACAGAAACTTTATAAAATTTTGATATGAGGTGAAATTTTGCTATAATTCTAATAAATCTGTGTTCTTCAGTATCAATAAAATAGCATCCAATGGAAAATTCTATGAAAATGTTAGGATTTGCATAAGC
>NC_090730.1:126421392-126586392 GCF_036898095.1 Palaemon carinicauda
GTAAATAAAAGCAAAGCAGTACACCTTTATGAACTCTGAAACCTCTCCACTGAGAATTGTCATAATGAACAAACGAACAAAATATGTTAATAAATACAAAAACACTTCGATTATTTGTCTAACTCCCAAAATAAGTTTCCTAAGAAATTACAGTCTACTTTATAGCTCACAATCAGACTGACAAGGTGTAGGGAATAGTTGGTAATTTTCAAAAACGTAGTAGACAAGCTTGATTTGATAACTGCTATATCCAATGTCAAGCAATTTTTATTTATTGTCTATCTACCGATCTATTTACTGTAAAAAAAAAAAAAAAAAAAAAAAAAAAAAAAAAAAAAAAAAAAAATATAGCCGGTACTGTATTTTGCTTTAAACTTTCACCAATAATTATCGTCAGAATGATGACTTCATGAGGCTCCACCCACTTTGGCCTCGTTATAATTCTGGATAACACTGAAGGCTATCATGGGCATTGTTGGATCAGAAAATTAAAATTCTGGCTATAAAAACTTATTTCTCGAGTAGTTGTAAGAAGTGCTAAATGATCCTCAAGGATCCCAGCAGTTGGCCTAAACGTTTGATTCATGTATACTACTGTTGCGGCACTGCTGCTACAGTAGTATTACTACGCTAGCACAGAAACCCCACCCACATTTATGTATCGTTCCGCCATTCATAAAGTCTGTCATTTTTTTTTCACTGTGCAATAAGCCATGGCCTCCTCAGAATTTAAGTTTTATATTAGATGATAGGCTATTTCATTAAGCTGACAAATTTATGGCTACTGGGTATGTTATTGCCGATGTTGAAGCTAAAGATAAAGTTTGGTATCATTCCTTCATTGCATTATCATCTTTACTACTATTTGTTTTGCTACATGTAGTAATTATTTTAAAGGATAAATGAATTATGTTCACTTTACTCCTATAAATTCCCATAAGATGTACAAATAAAACTCCTAAAACTTTTCATGATTTATTTACAAAATGCAGTCATGCCCAAAACATAGCCAACACGGTCGTACGGCCTAAGAAGAAGAAAAAAAAAATTATATCGGATGATCCGTTGGTCTGATGGAGAGTTTAGCACACAATTCTCATTTTAACAAAAATAGTTATATCAAGACTATTTACATACAATCTCTCTCTCTCTCTCTCTCTCTCTCTCTCTCTCTCTCTCTCTCTCTCTCTCTCTCTCTCTCTCTCTGGTGGCATAGTGAATAGTTAATGGAAATGTTCAAAAGCCTGAGTGACATTACAAGTATTATAATCATATTACGCTAAATACAAATCAGACCATAAACATTGGATTTAAACTAGAAACTGAATAATTACCTATTCAGGCTATAGTAAATATGGCCATGGGATTTCTCTTGACTGTATAAAGTTGCAAGTCGTAAGATAAATGCAGTTTTGCAACCACGGGCAATTCCAAATCCTGCTAGCCATTCTTGACTGTTATGGGTTCCAGAGCCGATGGAAGAAGGTGAATGGGTGTCCGGTGGATGGGCGGGGCAAAATTTTGTCAAAAGGTGTTTACATTGCTTACGTAATGAATGTTTTCGACTCTTGGCTCGTTATCACTGGCCATGGCGTCGGCTAGATCATTTTTACTCTATAAAAATTAAAACTATCGGGTTTAGGTTATTGAAAATGCTGACAAAATTTGTGTGTGGTTGTAAAATATACATATGTCAACTTTCAGCTACATCAGATGCCTTGATAAAGAGCAAAGTCCAAAAAACCGTGTTACAGAGGCCCTGCATCTCATAGTAAGTCAATTAGGTCCTTCTTCGACGAACTTGCTCTAAATTACATATCCTCCAATTTCAGACTTGATTAAAGCATTGCACACATTCATAAACGTTACTTACTCACTCGCTCAGCCTTCAAACTGACTACTGCAAGGTACAATCTTGTTCTTGGGGAGGAAAATAACTTTATATGAATACATTAAATCACAATATATTAATGACAATAGGGTAATCGACTGAACTCAGTAGTGTAAGTTTTTTTACTATGGTTACTCGTTAAGGTTCTGTGATTTATTTTATACAAATGTGAAGGTCCCTGACTTTGGTTATACAAATGTGAAGGTTTAGTAACTTTGGTTACACAAAAGTGAAGGTTAGTGAATCTGGTTACACAAATATGAAGGTTTAGTGACTTTGGTTACATAAATAAGGAGGTTTAGTGAATTTGGTTACACAAATTGAAGGTTTAGTTACTTTGGTTGCCCAAATGTGAAGGTTTAGTGATTTTTGTTACACTTGTGAAAGTATAGTGAATTTGGTTACACATTGAGGAGTTAGTGAATTTGGTATTTCTTGTGAAGGTTTAGTGACTTTGGTTACACCAATGTGAAGGTTTAGTGACTTTGGTTACACCAATGTCGGGGTTTAGTGACTTTGGTTACACCAATGTCAAGGTTTGGTGACTTTGATTACACCAATGTCAAGGGTTGGTTACTTTGGTTTACACCAATGTCAAGGTTTGGGCACTTGGTTACAACAATGTGAAATTTTGGTGATTTGAATGTACCAATGTTAAGGTTTGGTGATTTGATTGCACCAATGTGAAGGTTTGGTGACTTGGTTGCACCAATGTGAAGGTTTGGTGACTTGGTTGCACCAATGTGAAGGTTTGGTGACTTGGTTGCACCAATGTGAAGGTTTGGTGACTTGGTTGCACCAATGTGAAGGTTTGGTGACTTGGTTGCACCAATGTGAAGGGTTGGTGACTTGGCTGCACCAATGTGAAGGGTTGGTGACTTGGCTGCACCAATGTGAAGGGTTGGTGACTTGGCTGCACCAATGTGAAGGGTTGGTGACTTGGCTGCACCAATGTGAAGGTTTGGTGACTTGGCTGCACCAATGTGAAGGTTTGGTGACTTGGCTGCACCAATGTGAAGGTTTGGTGACTTGGCTGCACCAATGTTAAGGTTTTGTGACTTGGCTGCACCAATGTGAAGGTTTGGTGACTTGGCTGCACCAATGTCAAAGTTGTTACTATGGTTATACAAATGTGAATGTTTAGTGAATTTGGTTACACTCGTGTGCAGGTCGAGTGACTGGTTGCACACTTGTCGAGGTTTAGTGAATTTGGTTACACAAATGTGAAGCTTTCATCACTTGGGGTTACACAAATGTGAAGCTTTCATCACTTGGGGTTACACAAATACACAAATGTGAAGCTTTCATCACTTGGGGTTACACAAATGTGAAGCTTTCATCACTTGGGGTTACACAAATGTGAAGCTTTCATCACTTGGGGTTACAAAACTGTGAGTACGTACTCACTTTGGTTAGAATGTAAAATTTTATTGAATTTTATTACACAAACTATAGTTTAATGAAATTGGTTACACTTGTGAATGTTTGCTGAATTTGGTTACACACTTATGAAGGTTTGGTGAATTTTCTTACACACATGTGAAGATTTGATGACTTTGGTTACACGCTTGTGAAAGTTTGGTGAATTTGGTTACACACTTATGAATGTTTGAATTTGGTTACACTTGTGAAGGTTTGGTGAATTTGGTTACACTTGTGAAGGTTTGGTGAATTTGGTTACACTTGTGAAGGTTTGGTGAATTTGGTTACATACTTAAGAAGGTTTAGTGAATTTGGGAACTCAAATGTGAAGGTTTATTAAATTTTAAACAATTTTGAATGTTTAGTGACTTTGGTTACACAAAATTTGGTGAATTTAGTTACACAAAATTTGGTGAATTTGGTTACACACTTAAGAAGATTTGGTGAATTTGGTTACACGCTTGTGAAAATTTGGTAAAATTGGTTACCCACTTGTGAAAATTTAGTTACACACTAGTGAAGGTTTGGAGACTCCGGTCAGACGCTCCAGTCACAATTGAAGGTTTAGAGACTCCGTTCACACACTTGAGTGCTTAGATTCCAGTCAGGCACTTAAGAGTGCGCGAAAGACTCCAGTCAGGCACTTAAAAGTGTGCGAAAGACTCCAGTCAGGCACTTAAAAGTGTGTGAGAGACTCCAGTCAGGACCTTAAAAGTGTACGAGAGACTCCACTCAGGCACTTAAAAGTGTGAGAGAGATTCCACTCGGGCACTTAAAAGTGTGCGAGAGACTCCACTCAGGCACTTAAGAGACTCAAGCCAGGCACTTAGGAATGGGCGAAAGACTCCAGCCAGGCACTTAGGAGTGGGCGAAAGACTCCAGTCAGGACCTTAAAAGTGTGCGAGAGACTCCACTCAGGACCTTAAAAGTGTGCGAGAGACTCCACTCGGGACCTTAAAAGTGTGCGAGAGACTCCACTCGGGACCTTAAAAGTGTGCGAGAGACTCCACTCGGGACCTTAAAAGTGTGCGAGAGACTCCACTCGGGACCTTAAAAGTGTGCGAGAGACTCCACTCAGGCACTTAGGCGAGTGCGAGAGACTCCACTCAGGCACTTAGGAGTGTGCGAGAGACTCACGCCAGGAACTTAGGAGTGTGCGAGAGACTCCAGCCAGGCACTTGGGTGTGCGAGAGACTCCAGCCCGGCACTTGATTGTGCGAGAGACTCCAGCCCGGCACTTGATTGTGCGAGAGATTCCAGCTAGGCACTTAGGAGCGTGCGAGAGACTCCAGCCAGGCACTTGAGAGTGCGAGAGACTCCAGCCAGGCACTTGAGTGTGCGAGAGACACTGTCAGGCACGGGAGGGTTCGAAAGACTCCTACAATAGCCATTTTTCCACTCTCCTCCACAGTACCAGCTTGACACTAATCACATGGAGATGTCTCTCAGAAGGAAGTACATTAATTTCGAAATTCAGTATAATTTAATCTATTTTCGGAATTGGTTATATTGAAAAAAAAATTTTAGTAAAACTATTTTTGCTAAAATGAAAGTAAAAAATGTCCCTGAAATAATAGCCCTGGGGCTTGCATGCGCAGCACATTGTGGACCATTTGCCAGATCATAGTATCAATGACGTAATGTTCATTTTGCGAACATAGCGAACCTCGGCGGAGCTAAAACCATAAGGAGTGAGGTGTATCGTGGATAATTAATACTTTAATTTAAAGCCACTTAAAAGAAATATGTGTTTTTCCAGCTGGTTATCTTGTTTATTTTGCATTTCTGTATTCAAATAAATCACTCGTTTTGGACATTTCTTGACCCAAAACTCCGGTGTCTCACTGGAGTCCAAAACCTTGTAAAATGACTGGTTAGCCCCAATAATCATGGTCAGAAATGCATAAATAATATGATGAGGTGCAAATATAGATGGTTCATGTATTTGGCTAGAAATTAGTGTCATATATTTCCCATTTTGAGCTGTGAATATTATTTTTCTACAAAAAGAAATTGACGTTTCTAGTTTCAATACTTCTTTACCAATTCCATATACAAGGTTATTGTATAAATAACCTAGAATTCTTAAAATGTGGAGTCTTTTTTTAACTAAAAATATTTCCTGCTTAAACTTAAGTAACACTGTGTTTTAAGTATGTTAAATCTTTTTTTCAACATTTTTCGCTTTTTTACAACATCACCTTTTTGGTTTTAGGGTTAAAATTTAGTTGAATTTCTTATGATTTATCTTTCCAAGGTACTTGCTTTCCTGGGAAATTTTGTTTACATTTTACTTCTATTGTTTGACGTGATATCTTGCTAGGTGCAGAGACTAGTTACTGAAATGAGTAAATTAACGTTTTTTTTTTATATTGACAAATTTATTGAAGTTTCCACAAAACTAGTGAGGATGAAGTCAAACTTTTTTTTTATAATTTCGTGCAAGAAGCGATTGAAGAGGAATTTGAAATAATGCAGTGTCAATGTTTGTGTAGTTTATATATATAACCCTTGGGATTTAAACGCTTTCAATTTTGAGAAAATTGTCTCGGCAGCTTAATACACAAGAAGTGTATTGTTTTTACCATGTGTTTTAGCCATAGTTTAAGTGGGTAAGCAAATTAAGAGATGAGTAACTATGGGGATATATTCGGTACTAGTTATAATAGAAATTTAGTATTTCAATAATGCTGTTATTACTTTAAAAACCTTTCTTACTAGACATGAAAAGGATTAGCATATATCTCGCTGGTAATGAATGTCTTGTCTTATAATGGCCGATATATTTGCACATACTAATGAATTTTCTTTTTTTCAGATTTCAATGACCATACTGACTGATGTACTGAGCTTGAACGATGAACTCGACGCATCCGTCCCAGAGAATGTTTTAAAAGGAAGATTTCATTTTGCTGAAGTTGGGTAAATTAAAGAATATTCTCGTGGAAATTACCCCAAATTCAAAATCCTCAATACTGGTAGGTAGATAAAACCTTACTTGACCTTTGTTTAGCTTTATGGTTATTAAGCAAATAAAATTTTGAGAAAAACTCAAATTAAACTTTTAAAAGCATGAAAATATAAGTTTTCGTTAAAATTTCGAATTAAAATTTGGTCTGATTTTAAATTGGGAGAAGTCATTCCTGGTGATTATTTTTTTCACATTTCTAATTTACATGGCTGCAACTTTAATATCAGATGGTACAGTAATAGGGAAATATAATCCATTAGAAACAGAAACGTAATAAAACTGATTTCAATCGAAGCGAAAAATCTATTTTTTTGGGTGAGATAGCCATGTCGTCCTGATGGAAGTTCCTTTAGGGTAGCTTCCTAGGGTATATTTGACTACGGTGATATTCCCAGAGAATTTTACCTTCAGTTATCCAGAATTCTAACTCCTGGAGCGAATATCCCTAAATAAACCTAGATGGGATATTGCGTAATATCAGAGGACGTATTCTTGACACGCCACATAGCTATCTTCACCCTGAACCGAGTTAACACTTCGAGGGGTCAAAGTGGCAAGAAAACGAAAAACGAGAATGAAAGGAGAGCTGTTAATGAGGTACCTCTCCTATCCCTCTTCGAGTGCGTACACAATGCCGTCGACGGCGCCATCTCTATTCCTTGTAGCGATACGCGAGGTGCTACAGATACCCTATTATGGGGGGTTGGGTCCTATACCCATTTTTTATTGCAGGGAAGGGCGGGTCCATAAGGACGACATGACTATCTCGCCCAAAAATAGATTTTTCGCTTCGCTCAAAATCCGCTTTTTAGGCTCAGGCCATGACGTCCTGATGGAAGTTTACCAGAGCATTACTGTATCTGTGGATTTTCAAATCGTGCCATACCCTCAAGAAAGTATTTCCTAGTCAGCAAAGAGCTAGAGACCTATGATGTTACCGTTATACATCATTCAATCTAATCATAAACCATGTTAGTGCTTCCTGCCCCCTACAGGGAAGAGTCATACTAGACTCTGGAAAAGTCTCGGAGTACATATTACCTATGGATGACTAACAGACAAGCCTGTATAGTGGTCTCAACCTATACCTTATAAAGCAAAGTTTGTATAAGAACCACCAATGTAAGTATGAAATACCAACAAGTCCCCGGTATGCCTATTCTTATGAATGGATTGGACTAAGGTTTGTAAATGTTTAGGAACAATTTTGCATATCCACCACCATCCCTTTAGGGTAATAGTCTTTCCTTCCTGAGGAAGGAATAAGCCAATGAATGTTTGCTTGTAGCAAGGAACAATCTGTAAGACCATTCATGTTACAATTATCCATAGTTTTAAGTGTAATGCTAAGTACATTTCTAGTAAAATGATGTGGGCGAATAAGACGCAAGGTTCACTAAGAACTAGTTTATTGATAATCAAATAAATATATAGGTCAATCGACATTTATAAGAATTATAAAATGTGGATGAACAAACAATTAAGCATAAACATAACAGTAAAAACAGAAAATATTGTTTCATCTGAAAAGGAAACATATATGCACCACTTTTGAAATCAAAATATTAATAGTTACATTCTGTATTAATGTTCAATCACACTAGCGTAACAAATGCTTGGCACGTGTCCTCATTATGTTTGGTTCACCTTTACCTATGGAACAGTTCATAAGGACACCTTAGTGGCCTATCGCTTAGTCTGTAGAAACAGTCCGTGACTACACACCCACCCCTGAATTAATCATCCCACTTAATTTCGCTGTTCCTCGCAGATTTAGACAGCAGGTCTAAGGAAACTACCTGCTGCTACCAAAGGCCTCTTAAGTTCCTCCACTAGCTTCGCATAGTGTCTAAAGAATACTCTGGATGACTTCTTGCCAGTGTATGAACGAAGATGTTCAAAATCCATATTATTAAAGAAATTTATGGAAGAGGCAACTTTTCTCGGATAATGACCTGCGGGTGTACTGTCTGGATTTTCTCTGCGAATAAAATAGGTGATTTTCGCCCTTGGTTTCTTCAGAGATAAATTTGAGCCTGAGGTTTCTCCCCTAAACAGCTGTCCTCCCCTAAAGTTTGAAGTTCTACGAAGATAGACCTTTAGGCACTCCACTGGACATAGAGATGCATCTTCCTTCAGAGGGCAGATTCTCCAGGGTCCCCACCTATTGGTGGGTAGCTTGTTCTTGGCGAGAAACGTTGGATCCGGAAAAAGGTTCAGTTCTCCCCCGTCTAAGAACTGAACATGACCTTCCTCTCTCGAGAGGGCTACTATTTCACTAACTCTGGCCCCCAAAGCGAGTGCAAACAAATATAACTTTTTGGGTCAAATCCTTTAAAGCACACACCTTATTATTCATCATTGAAGTGAAATGAACTTTATCCAGAGACCATGAAATTGGTTTCGGAGGTGCTGATGGTCTGAGCCTAGCACAGGCCTTTGGAATTTTGTTAAAAATGTCATTAGAGAGGTCGACATGGAAGGCATATAGAATAGGCCTTGTCAAGGCAGACTTTCACGTTGATATTGTGTTGGCTGCTAAACCTTGTTCATGAAGGTGGATGAAGAATGAAAAACAGAAGTCTGTCAATCTTTTGTGGTTTCTTCGCCTTGACAAAGGACACCCACTTCTTCCATGATGACTCATATTGTCTTCTGGTAGATTTGGACTTATATTCCTCTAAAAAGTCTATACTGTTCCTTTATATCCCGAATCTTTTTCTTACCGCTAGGGAGAGAAAATCATGAGATGTAGGTTCAGGGTTTTCTGTGACGAAACGAAGACAGTCGACTTCTGTACTCGCCGAGTCGAAACTGGATCCGGTAGCGGCACAAACTTCAGTCGTAGTTCTAATGCCAGAGGGAACCAAACTCTGTTCGGCCACTTGTGAGCCACTATTGCTGCTTCCCCTTGAAAGATCTGTTTGTTGAGGGCCTTCAATAGAAGGTTGGGTGGAGGGATTAGGTAAATTCTGGACCCTCTGTTCCAGTCGAGGGGTATAGCGTCCACTGCTTCTGCTAGAGGATCCTCGTAAAAGGACACATAACAATGTAACTTCTTGTTGTCGTTTGTTACAAAGAGGTCTATCTGCAGTTCCAGGACTTAACTCGAGATGAAAGAGAACGATCCTACATCTAGGGACCATTCTGACTCTTATCGGTGTGAACCTGGATAGAGCGTCCGCCATCACGTTGCGGAACCATTGAAGGTGAACTGCTGACAAGTGCCATCTCTTCTTTTCCGCTAGCCGGAAGATGGCCAACATCAATTGGTTGATTTGAAGTGACCTCAACCCTTGTCGATTCAGGCATCTCACTATCACCTTGCTGTCTAGGACCAATCTTATGTGGGCCAAGTGGCAGAAGAGATACTTTCTTCAGTGTAAGAAGTACTGCCATGGCTTCCAGAAAGTTTATATGAAACTACTTGAACAGGTTGGACCAAGGTCCTTGGACTTTCTTCCGGGGAGAATGACCTCCCCATCCTTCCTTTGAAGCGTTTGTATGAATAGTAATTGAGGGGGGAGGTGGCTGAAGTATCGATTTCTTCAGTTGCTTGGCATTGGACCACAGCTTGAGAAGCTTTCGCAGACGAGTCGGTAGTGGTCTTATTAGATCTCTTTGCGCGTTTGATGCATATTTTCTCCAAACTCCAGTTGCATCCTTTAGCTGTGCTCTTAGCACAGGATCTGTTACTGAGGCAAACTGTCGAGAGCCCAGCACACTCTCCTGTTCGCGTCTTGATATCCGTTTGGATTCTAGTAGTCTCTTGACAGATCCTGCTATTTCTTTCCTCTTCTTCACAGGAATGGAAAACTGGTGTGACTGGAAGTTCCAGTGGATTCCCAACCACAAACCTTTGAGATGGAGAAAGTCGAGACTTTTCAATGTTGATCTTTAATCCTAGATGTTCAAGGAACTAGATCACCTTCTTGGAGGCTTGCATGCGTTTTGTCATGGATACTGCCCACACCAGCCAGTCGTCCAAGTAAGACACTATTTGGATTCCCTTTAGGCGTAAGTGATGGACATCTGCGTTTACAAGCTTGGTGAAAATCCTTGGGGCTATGTTTAGCCCGAATGGCATGGCTCTGAAGGCATGAAATCTTTGTTGTAGCTTGAACCCTAGGTAGGAAGAGAGGTGACGATTGATTGGAACGTGCCAATAAGCGTCTGACAAGAATGAGATGACCAGGAATTGATGCAAAATACTACAAAAACCTGTAAAACTCTTCAATAAACGTATGTAGTAAAAATACTTTGTCCATATTACAAGTTAACTGTAAGTGTTTATTATTAGAATATATCAAATAGCCATTTTCCTATTACTGCCATTGTTTTTTGTGGCATGTTTTTATTTCCCATGGTCTTTTTTATTTTCACCAGTGTAATTAGTGTTATCTTGCTATTCACAAAATAATTTTGAAAATATTTCAAATTTGATTATCGTTTGTCCTAGGTAAGGAACAGAAACTTTATAAAAATTTGATATGAGGTGAAATTTTGCTATGCTTCTAATAAATCTGTTCCTCAGTATCAATAAAATAGCATCCAATGGAAAATTCTATTAAAATGTTAGGATTTGCATAAGCAATAATGATTCTGAAGACCAAATACAGATGGAGCCACATGTCTCCCAAGGACGACAGAACAAGGATTTCTGCTTCCTTGATTTCTAAAGTTCTACATTTTGAACCTTCAGACTGTTTTGAGCCATTTATATCATGGGGCTGAGGATGTGAACGTTAAACATGGATATTATATGTAAGTATTCTTTTTAAATCTTCATTGTTATTCCCATATTCTAAACATTACATTCCGTGGAATTTATGTGCTGGTTTTACAAATTTTATCTTGAGCTGACATCGCCGTGTGAAGCTATCTAAATTCCTTGTTTTTCACACAGTTCCTCATACTTCCGGTTGAGAGTCTCCCATTTTCATGTCCTTTAATATTGTACAAATGAATGATCTCGTATACATTTTTTAAGTATTCTTTTACTGCTTAAGTGGGCTTTACCTTGAGATTTCTGGTCAAGAGTACATACACGTGCAAGGCAATACAGCTTTAATATATTTATGAAATCTCTTTTTATATTTTGAAGCTTTTAGTATACCCCGTGAAACTGTATTCTGTACCAATCGTTGTAGTGCAAAATTCGGGAAAACTTTTAGCACACAACTCTCCTAATTGTTCGTTGCCATCGAGTGGATTTTTGGAAGTGAAACCATGAGTATCCTTTAAAACATATGTGTTTTCTTTTGTAGTAATTTAATGTTTGAATTTTTTCGTAAATGTTTTCGATGTATCGGTGGGTATTTTGGGCTATTGTGATTTTTTATAGCCTATTTCGATTGGATAAATGTGGATAATAAGGTAATTTTTTTATCCAACGGTTTTTCCGGTGATTTTTAAATCGTGATTTTGGTTGATTTTCTATCGCAGTTGTGTTGATTGAAATCTTAATTCGGTTAAATGTGAATCTATAAACCTGTGCATACGATATTTGGCCGTTGGACCAGGTCTTTTTCCAGAATACTTAGTGGAGGGTTCCTCTTTCTATATCTTTCCGTTACAACTCTTAAAACAAGAACACATGACAAGCTGGATTGAACAAGGGTTGGAGGTATTAGATTTGCTTTCAAGACCTTTGGGGTCAAGGTTAAAGGTTGGGTTCTTATAAGTAGCCTACAACGGTTCACATAATCTCATTCCATACTCTATTCCTTCCTATATATGTATTTTCATATATTTTATATATATATTAACGGATAAAGTAAATACTTCTGTAAAGATATTGTCATTATACGTAGCATCTTCAATACTTATCTTTTGAAGGAAAACCAAGTTTTATTGATTATATATCTTAACACTAGATAAATAAATTTTTGGTAGAAGCAATGGCTTTATGGCGAATTGACGTCAGAGGGAAAGTTCAATGTCATAACTTATAGCAATACTCTGTATATTCATGTTGCAAAGTCTGTTGGTCTTGCAGCTTTGTCCCAATCTTTTGTTATTCTATCTAGTGATTCCTGCAGTAGCACCTTAGTCTTTCATATTTTTTTCTAGCTATAGTTTTTTACTTTGCCCCATATATATTGAATGGCGTTTTATCCAGTGATATTGCGGTAGACGAATAGCTCTATGGCTGTACTCTGCTGCTATCTTCTGAATGACGTACCGTATACACACTCGCTGTCAATACACACTTGGCCATTCAATCTTGCTGATAACCCTCGTGGAAAAAGTAAAGAAGTCATACGCACCTAAAGGATAATCGGACAAAAATATAAGTAATATAAGATTAACAAATAAAACTCCTATGGTAGTGCCTAATTCCAATTTATACTTCCATACCAAAATTAAATATTGGAATAGTATAAGGCTCACACTATTTTAACAAGACAGTTTTTTATCATTAATATGGAATCTTCCATCTACTCTGCTGCTTGAGGTTATCGCCTCTTAAAAGGTACAATACAATGGTTAGCTTCTGGCATTTAAAAGCTTACTCCGCCTTTGGGGATAAAGCGATTAGGTTCCTTCCCCAGAGGGTGAGATGTCCAAAGGCACTGGTCCGACGGCATGTTATGGTGATGATCAAACGTTTGTTATTTTACTCACGTTCCGGGGATTGGTGATATATCTAACCATAACACTTGCATACTTTCACTTTTGAGCACGTTTTGACAAACGTAATGATTGACTTCAGTACTATTTATTTATAACTGCTATTGCTACAGTTTTCAGTGATGTTAACGAGAAAAAATTAAGCTTTTTTAATTCAAGGAAAGGTATGATGGGTCGTTTGCGACCCTTACAGCATGTTCAAAACCTGTTTTTTCCCCATAAATCATCAGCTGTCTCGAATATGGAAGTGATCGACCTGCAAGGGGTGACTAGTCTACATGCCATTGTCTGCTTTAGGACTGATTTTCGTCTAACTTCCCTCCTTCCCCGTTTTCTTACCCCCCAGGGGTCGACCTCGGACCTACATACCTTTATAGGGGTAAGTGATTAAACAGCAAAGTTATTACATAATTATAAATTGTCGAACAGTGTTAATACTTGTTTGGTTCTTTATAGTTGGAAAGTGTGGGTGGATGATTTGTCTACCACTTGCATGACATTGGTTTTGGCTCAGATGCCATATATTGCCATGAGGTCCATTTTCCCTCAAATGCTAATTTCTGATTTTTTTAGTTTTTTTGCAAATTTGATTTTTTTTCTATTTATTTTGAATTTATCTTCAATAATGGCCAGCAGATAGTATTCCCTCGGCATGGATGTCATCAACACACTTCTAATGGAGTTAAAAAGAGATGTTGATGATAATATGGAGCTTGCAACCCCATTCTTCATTTCAAGTGGTAGATTGGGCTGTAAGTGTTGTTGCGGTCTGCGGCCATTTTGTTGACATACCCGAAAGGTAAGTTGGCATATCTCTATATATTCTTGTTCTGTATAGAATTCGTGATATTTTGGTATAATTTAATGCATGAATATCATATTTTATAGGAGATACAATGATTTTCATAAGAAATTTACATTGTGAACTAGGCCGTCAAAAAATGACCTTTAGATTTTGCCCCTGTTATAACAGTAAATTACATCTTAGTGCACATTTTATTATGTATTTCTGTTCTAGGATAATATGAGTTTATTCTATAAAAAAATTAGCCTCTTCCTATTTCATTTGGGTACCCAAAAAAATTCATGAAATTTGGACATTTTTTTGGCCAAAAAAATTTACCCTTTTTTTCTCATTTCAGATCTTGACTTCTATGGGTCCAACTCATTTCCAGCAATTACACGCTGTTGCTTTGCCATCTAAGAAGGTGTCCCTAAAGGGATTTATGTGTATATGTATATTTCTATTTTTTGTGAATATTTACGTCGTCTTTTTTTGTATACTTAAATTTTTTATATATTTCCAATAAATAGTTATTTTGTAGATGGGTATCATTTATATTTTCAGTAATTTTTAGCATTCTTTGAAGTATTTTTGGCAAGTCAAACAATACAGATTGATGCATAACTAGATTTTTTCTGAATTTTTTTCGGAGTCGGGGTCGTTCACGACCGAGTATACCCTTAAAGGGGTGTCCAAGTAGCATACCTATCCAGGGTTAAATCAACTAAGTCAATTAGGTCCTTCTTCGACGAACTTGCTCTAAATTACATATCCTCCAATTTAGCATTGCACACATTCATAAACGTTACTCGCTCACTCTCACTCAGCCTTCAAACTGGCTACTTCAAGGTACAATCTTGTTCTTGCGGAGGAAAATAACTTTATATGAATACATTAAATCACAATATATTAATGACAATAGGGTAATCGACTGAACTCAGTAGTGTAAGTTTTTTTTACTATGGTTACTCGTTAAGGTTCCGTGAATTTATTTATACAAATGTGAAGGTCCCTGACTTTGGTTACACAAATGTCAAGTTTTGGTCACTTGGTTACACCAATGTGAAGTTTTGGTGATTTGAATGTACCAGTGTGAAGGTTTGGTGACTTGATTGCACCAATGTGAAGGTTTGTTGACTTGATTGCACCAATGTGATGGTTTGGTGACTTGATTGCACCAATGTGATGGTTTGGTGACTTGGTTGCACAAATGTGAAGGTTTGGTGACTTGGTGCAAGGTGAAGGTTTGGTGACTTTGGTTGCACCAATGTGAAGGTTTAGTGACTTTGGTTACACAAATGTGAAGGTTTAGTGACTTTGGTTATACATATGTGAAGGTTTAGTGATTTTCTTTACACAGTCAAAGTTGTTACTATGGTTTTACAAATGTGAATGTTAAGTGAATTTGGTTACACTCTTGTGAAGGTTGAGTGACTGGTTGCACACTTGTCGAGATTTAGTGAATTTGGTTACACAAATGTGAAATCATCACTTGGGGTTACACAATTGTGAGTACGTACTCACTTTGGTTAGAATAATGTGAAAGTTTATTGAATTTTATTACACAAACTAAAGTTTAATGAAATTGGTTACACTTGTGAGTGTTTGCTGAATTTAGTTACACACTTATAAAGGTTTGGTGAATTTGCTTACACACCTATGAAGATTTGATGACTTTGGTTACACGCTTGTGAAAGTTTGGTGAATTTGATTACACACTTATGAATGTTTGAATTTGGTTACACTTGTGAAGGTTTGGTGAATTTGGTTACACTTGTGAAGGTTTGGTGAATTTGGTTACACACTAGAGAAGTTTGGTGAATTTGGTTACATACATAAGAAGGTTTAGTGAATTTGGGAACTCAAATGTGAAGGTTTATTCGATGTTAAACAATTTTGAATGTTTAGTGACTTTGGTTAGAATGTTAATGTTTAGTGAATTTGGTTACACAAAATTTGGTGAATTTAGTTACACAAAATTTGGAGAATTTGGTTACACACTTGTGAAGATTTGGTGAATTTGGTTACATGCTTGTGAAAATTTGGTGAAATTGGTTAACCACTTGTGAGAGTTTAGAGAATTTAGTTACACACTTGTGAAGGTTTGGAGACTCCGGTCAGACGCTCCAGTCACAATTGAAGGTTTAGAGACTCCGTTCACACACTTGAGTGCTTAGATTCCAGTCAGGCACTTAAAAGTGTGCAAGAGACTCCAGTCAGGCACTTAAAAGTGTGCGAGAGACTCCAGTCAGGCACTTAAAAGTGTGCGAGAGACTCCAGTCAGGCACTTGAAAGTGTGCGAGAGACTCCACTCAGGCACTTAAGAGACTCCACTTAGGAGACTCCACTCAGGCACTTAGAAGTGTGCAAGAGACTCCAGTCAGGCACTTAGGAGTGTGCGAGAGACTCCAGCCCGGCACTTAGGAGTGTGCGAGAGACTCTAGCCCGGCACTTAGGAGTGTGCGAGAGACTCTAGCCCGGCACTTAGGAGTGTGCGAGAGACTCTAGCCCGGCACTTAGGAGTGTGCGAGACACTCCAGCCAGGCACTTGAGTGTGCGAGAGAGACTGTCAGGCATGGGAGGGTTCGAAAGACTCCTACAATAGCCATTTTTCCACTCTCCTTCATAGTACCAGCTTGACACTAATCACATGGAGACGTCTCTCAGAAGACACTAATCATATGGAGACGTCTCTCAGAAGGAAGTGCATTCATTTCGAAATTCAGTATAATTTAATCTATTTTGGGAATTGGTTATATTGAAAAAATTTTTTTTAGTAAAACTATTTTTGCTAAAATGAAAGTAAAAAATGTCCCTGAAATAATAACCCTGGGGCTTGCATGTGCAGCATTATGTACCAGATCATAGTAGCAATGACGTAATGTTCATTTTGCGAACATAGCGAACCTCGGCGGAGCTAAAACCATAAGGAGTGAGGTGTATCGTGGATAATTAATACTTTAATTTACAGCCACTTACAAGAACTGTGTGTTTTTCCAGCTGGTTGTCTTGTATATTTTGCATTTCTGTATTCAAATAAATCACTCGTTTTGGGCATTTCTCGACCCAAAACTCCGGTGTCTCACTGGAGTCCAAAAACTTGTAAAATGACTGGTTATCCCCAATAATCATGGTCAGAAATGCATAAATTATATGATGAGTAGCAAATATAGATGGTTCATGTATTTGGCTAGAAATTAGTGTCATATATTTCCCATTTTGAGTTGTGAATATTATTTTTCTATAAATGGAAATTGACGTTTCTAGTTAAAACACTTCTTTACCAATTCCATATACAAGGTTGTTGTATAAATAACCTATAATTCTTGAAATGTGGTGTAGTTTTTAACTAAAAATATTAACTGATTAAACTTTAGTAACTTTGTTTTAAGTATGTTAAATCTATTATTCAAGATGTTTTGCTTTTTTACAACACCAGCTTTTTGCTTTTAGGGTTAAAATTTAGTTGAATTAATTATGATTTATCCAAGGTATTTGCTTTCCTGGGAAATTTTGATTACATTTGACTTCTATTGTTTTACATGATATCTTGTCAGATGCAGAGACTAGTTACTGAAATTAGTAAATTAAGGTTTTTTTTTTTTTATACTGACAAATTTATTGAAGTTTCCACAAAACTAGTGAGGATGAAGTCAAACTTTTTTTTTTTTTACAATTTCGTGCAAGAAGCGATTGAAGAGGAATTTGAAATAATACAATGTCAATGTTTGTGTGTAGTTTATTCATATAACCTTTGGGATTTAAATGCTTTCTATTTTGTGAAAATTATCTCTGCAGCTTAATACACAAGAAGTGTATTGTTTTTTACCAGGTGTTTTAGCCTTAGTTTAAGTGGGTAAGCAAATTAAGAGATGAGTAACTATGGGGATATATTCGGTACTAGTTATAATAAGAAATTTAGTATTTCAATAATGCTGTTATTACTTTAAAAACCTTTCTTACAAAACATGAAAGGGATTAGCATATATCTCACTGGCAATGAATGTCTTGTCTTATAATGGCCGATATATTTGCACATACTAATGAATTTTCTTTTTCAGATTTCAATGACCATACTGACTGATGTACTGAGCTTAAACGATGAACTCCACGCATACGTCCCAGAGAATTGTTTTAAAAGGAAGATTTCATTTAGCTGAAGTTGGGTAAATTAAAGAATATTCTCATGGAAATTACCCCAAATTCAAAATCCTCAATACTGTCAGGTAGATAAAACCTTACTTGACCTTTGTTTAGCTTTATGGTTATTAAGCAAATAAAAATTTTGAGAAAAACTCATTAAACTTTTAAAAACATCAAAATATAAGTTTTCATTAAAATTTCGAATTAAAATTTGGTCCGATTTTAAATTGGGGGAAGTCATTCATGGTGATTTTTTTTTTCACATTTCTAATTTACATGGCTGCAACTTTAATATCAGATGGTACAGTAATAGGGAAATCTAATCCATTAGAAACAGAAACGTAATAAAACTGATTTTAAGCGAAGCGAAAAATCTATTTTTTTTGGTGAGATAGCCATGTCGTCCTGATGGAAGTTCCTTTAGGGTAGCTTCCAAGGGTATATTTGACTACGGTGATATTCCCAGAAAATTTTACCTTCAGGTATCCAGAATTCTAACTCCTGGAGCGAATATCCCTAAATAAATCTAAATGGGATATCGCGTAATATCAGAGGACGTATTCTTGACACGCCACATAGCTATCTTCGCCCCGAACCAAGATAACCCTTCGAGGGGTCAAAGTGGCAAGAAAACGAAAAACGAGAATGAAAGGAGAGCTGTTAATAAGGTACCTCTCCTATCCCGCTTCGAGTGCGTACACAAATGCCGACGACGGCGCCATCTCTATTCCTTGTAGCGATACACGAGGTGCTACAGATACCGTATTATGGGTGAGGGGTCCTATATCCCTTTTTTATTAAAAAGAAGGTTGGGACGACATGACTATCTCACTCAAAAATAATTTTTCGCTTCGCTCAAAATCCGCTTTTTAAGCTCAGACCATGACGTCCTGATGGAAGTTTACCAGAGCATTACTGTATCTGTGGATTCTCAAATCGTGCCATACCCTCAAGAAAGTATTTCCTAGTCAGCATAGACCTAGAGACCTATGATGTTACCGTCATACATCATTCAATCTAATCATAAACCATGTTAGTGCTTCCTGCCCCCTACAGGGAAGTGTCATACTAGACACTGGAAAAAGTCTCTTGAGTACATATTACCTATGGATGACTAACAGACAAGCCTGTATAGTGGTCTCAACCTATACCTTATAAAGCAAAGTTTGTATAAGAACCACCAATGTCAGTATGAAATACCAACAAGTCCCCGGTATGCCTATGCTTATCAATGGATTGGACAAACGTTTGTATACGTTTAGGAACAATTTTGCATATCCACCACCATCCCTTTAGGGTAATAACCTTTCCTTCCTGAGGAAGGAATAAGCCAATAAATGTTTGCTTTGTAGTAAGGAACAATCTTTTAAGACCATTCATGTTAAAATTATCCATAGTTTTAAGTGTAATGCTAAGTACAATTATAGTAAAATGACGTGGGCGAATAGGACGCAAGGTTCACTAAGAACTAGTTTATTGATAATCAAATAAATATATAGGTCAATCGACATTTATGAGAATTAAAAAATGTGGATGAAAAAATAATTAAGCATAAAGATAACAGTGAAAACAGAAAATATTGTTTCATCTGAAAAGGAAACATATATGCACCACATTTGAAATCAAAATATTAATACTGTTGTTACATTCTGTATTACTGTTCAATCACACTAGCGTAACAAATGCTTGGCATATGTCCTCATTATGCTTGGTTCACCTTTACCTATGGAACAGTTCATAAGGACACCTTAGTGGCCTTTCACTTAGTGTGTAGAAACAGTCCGTGACTACACTCCCACCCCGGAATCAATCATCCCAATTAATTTCACTGTTCCTCACAGATTTAGACAGCAGGTCTAAGGACACTACCTGCTGCTACCAAAGACCTCTTAAGTTCCTCCACTTGCTTCACATAGTGTCTAAAAAATACTCTGGATGACTTCCAGCCAGTGTATGAGCGAAGATGTTCAAAATCCATATTATTAAAGAAATTTATGGAAAGGCAACTTTTCTCGGATCATGACCTGCGGGTGTACTGTCTGGATTTTCTCTGTGAATAAAATAGGTGATTTTCGCCCTTAGTTGCTTCAGAGATAAATTTGAGCCTGAGGTTCCTACCCTAAACAGCTGTCCTCCCCTAAAGTCTTTAGTTCTACGAAGATAGACCTTTGGGCACTCCACTGGACATAGAGATGCATTTTCCTTTAGAGGGCAGATTCTCCAGGGACCCCACCTATTGGTGGGTAGCTCGTTCTTGGCGAGAAACGTTGGATCCGGAAAAAGGTTCAGTTCTCCCCCATCTAAGAATTGAACATGACCTTCCTCTCTCGAGAGGGCTACTATTTCACTAACTCTGGCCCCAAAGCGAGTGCGAACAAATATAACTTTTTGGGTCAAATCCTTTAAAACACACACCTCATTATTCATCATTGAAGCGAAATGAAGAACTTTATCCAGAGACCATGAAATGGGTTTCGGAGGTGCTGATGGTCTGAGCCTAGCACAGGCCTTTGGAATTTTGTTAAAAATGTCATTAGAGATGTCGACATGGAAGGCATATAGAATAGGCCTTGTCAAGGCAGACTTTCACGTTGACCACTTTGATATTGTGTTGGCTGCTAAACCTTGTTCATGAAGGTGGATGAAGAATGATAAACAGAAGTCTGTCAATCTTTTGTGGTTTCTTCGCCTTGACAAAGGACACCCACTTCTTCCATGATGACTCATATTGTCTTCTGGTAGATTTGGACTTATATTCCTCTAAAATGTCTATACTGTCTTTATATCACGAATCTTTTTCTCACCACTAGGGAGAGAAAATCATGAGAGCTAGGTTCCGGGTTTTCTGTGATGAAGGGAAGACAGTCTACTTCTGTACTCGCCGAGTCAAAACTGGATCCGGTAGCGGCACAAACTTCAGTCGTAGTTCTAATACCAGAAGGAACCAACTCTGTTCGGCCACTTGTGAGCCACTATTGCTGCTTTCCCCTTGAAAGATCTGTTCGTTGAGGACCTTCAATAGAAGGTTGGGTGGAGGGAATAGGTAAATGCTGTACCATCTGTTCCATTAGAGGGACATAGCGTCCACTGCTTCTGCTAGAGGATCCTCGTAAAAGGACACCTAACGATGTAACTTCTTGTTGTCGTTCGTCGTAAAGAGGTCTATCTGCAGTTCCAGGACTTGACTCGAGATGAAAGAAAACAGTCCTAAATCTAGGGACCATTCTGACTCTATCGGTGTGAACTTCACCTGTTTTATATATCTAACCATAACACTTGCATTTACTTTTGTGCACATTTTGATAAAAGTAATTATTGACTACAGTACTAATTACGTATAACTGCTACTGCTACAGTTTTCAGTGATGGTAACGAGAAAAAATTAAGCTTTTTAAACCAACTTGGTCAATTAGGTCCTCCTTCCACGAACTTGCTCTAAATTACTGATCCTCCAATTTCAGACTTGATTAAAGCATTGCACACATTCATAAACGTTACTCGCTCACTCAGCCTTGAAACTGGCTACTGCAATGTACAATCTTGTTCTTGCATAGGAAAATGACTTTATATGAATAAATTAAATCACAATTTATTAATGACAATAGGGT
This sequence comes from Palaemon carinicauda, assembly GCF_036898095.1. NCBI lineage: Eukaryota > Metazoa > Arthropoda > Malacostraca > Decapoda > Palaemonidae > Palaemon > Palaemon carinicauda. Next base: position 126,442,845 of record NC_090730.1, read on the forward strand.
AATCGACTGAACTCAGTAGTTAAGTTTTCTTTACTATGGTTACTCGTTAAGGTTCCGTGAATTTTTTTTTTATACATATGTGAAGGTCCCTGACTTTGGTTACACAAATGTGAAGGTTTAGTGATTTTGGTTACACAAAAGTGAAGGTTAGTGAATCTGGTTACACAAATGTGAAGGTTTAGTGACTTTGGTTACATAAATAAGAAGGTTTAGTGAATTTGGTTACACAAATTGAAGGTTTGGTTACTTTGGTTGCCCAAATGTGAAGGTTTAGTAATTTTGGTTACACTTGTGGAAACATAGTGAATTTGGTTACAGAGATGTGATGGTTTAGTGAATTTGCTTACACACTTGTGAAGATTTGATGACTTTGGTTACACGCTTGTGAAAGTTTGGTGAATTTGGTTACACACTTATGAATGTTTGAATTTGGTTACACTTGTGAAGGTTTGGTGAATTTGGTTACACTTGTGAAGGTTTGGTGAATTTGGTTACACTTGTGAAGGTTTGGTGAATTTGGTTACACTTGTGAAGGTTTGGTGAATTTCATTACACTTGTGAAGGTTTGGTGAATTTGGTTACACTTGTGAAGGTTTGGTGAATTTGGTTGCCCACTTGAGAAGTTCGGTAAATTCGGTTACATACTTAAGAAGGTTTAGTGAATTTGGGTACTCAAATGTGAAGGTTTATTCAATTTTAAACAATTTTGAATGTTTAGTGACTTTGGTTAGAATGTTAATGTTTAGTGAATTTGGTTACACAAAATTTGGTGAATTTAGTTACACAAACTTTGATGAATTTGGTTACACGCTTGTGAAGATTTGGTGAAATTGGTTACCCACTTGTGAGAGTTTAGAGAATTTAGTTACACACTTGTGAGAGTTTTGAGAATTTAGTTACACACTTGTGAAGGTTTGGAGAGTCCGGTCAGACGCTCCAGTCAATATTGAAGGTTTAGAGACTCCGTTCACACACTTGAGTGCTTAGACTGCAGTCAGGCACTTAGGAGTGTGCGAAAGACTCCAGTCAGGCACTTAGGAGTGTGCGAGAGACTCCAGTCAGGTACTTAGGATTGTGCGAGAGACTCCAGTCAGGCACTTAGGAGTGTGCGAGAGACTCCAGTCAGGCACTTAGGAGTGTGCGAGAGACTCCAGTCAGGCACTTAGGAGGGTGCGAGAGACTCCAGTCAGGCACTTAGCAGTGTGCGAGAGACTCCAGTCAGGCAATTAGGAGGGTGCGAGAGACTCCAGTCAGGCACTTAGCAGTGTGCGAGAGACTCCAGCCAGGCACTTAGGAGTGTGCGAGAGACTCCAGCCAGTCACTTAGGAGTGTGCGAGAGACTCCAGCCAGTCACTTAGGAGTGTGCGAGAGACTCCAGCCAGTCAATTAGGAGTGTCCGAGAGACTCCAGCCAGGCACTTTGGAGTGTGCGAGAGACTCCAGCCAGGCACTTTGGAGTGTGCGAGAGACTCCAGCCAGGCACTTACGGGAGGGTTCGAAAGACTCCTACAATAGCCATTTTTCCACTCTCCTCCACAGTACCACCTTGACAATCACATGGAGATGTCTCTCAGAAGGAAGTACATTCATTTCGAAATTCAGTATAATTTAATCTATTTTGCGAATTGGTTATATTGAAAAAAAATTTTTAGTGAAACTATTTTCGCTAAAATGAAAGTAAAAAATATCCCTGAAATAATAACTCTGGGGCTTGCATGCGCAACATATGTACTATTTGGCAGATCATAGTAGCAATGACGTAATGTTCATTTTGCGAACATAGCGAACCTCGGCGGAGCTAAAACCATAAGGAGTGAGGTGTATCATGGATAATTAATACTTTAATTTAAAGCCACTTACAAGAACTGTGTTTTTTTCTAGCTGGTATATTGTTTATTTTGCATTTTTGTATTCAAATAAATCACTCGTTTTGGGCATTTCTCGACCCCAAAACTCCGGTGTCTCACTGGAGTCCAAAAACTTTTTAAAATGACTGGCTAGCCCCAATAATCATTGTAAGAAATGCATAAATTAAATGATGAGTAGCAAATATAGATGGTTCATGTATTTGGCTCGAAATTAGTGACATATATTTCCCATTTTGAGCTGTGAATATTATTTTTCTACAAAGGGAAATTGACGTTTCTAATTTCAACACTTCTTTACCAATTCCATATACAGGGTTATTGTATAAATAACCTAGAATTCTTAAAATGTGGAGTCGTTTTTAACTAAAATTATTTCCTGCTTAAAATTAAGTAACACTGTGTTTTAAGTATGTTAAATCTATTTTTCAAGATGTTTGGTTTTTTACAACACCACCTTTTTGCTTTTAGGGTTAAAATTGGTCTTAACACGTGACGGTTTAGTTGAATTTCTTATAATTTATCTTTCCAAGGTATTTGCTTTCCTGGGAAATTTTGATTATATTTGACTTCTATTGTTTTACGTGATATCTTGCTAGATGCAGAGACTGGTTACTGAAATTAGTAATTTAATTTTTTTTTATACTGACAAATTTATTGAAGTTTCCACGAAACTAGTGAGGATGAAGTCAAACTTTTTTTTTATAATTTCGTGCAAGAAGCGATTGAAGAGGAATTAGAAATAATGCAGTATCAATGTTTGTGTGTAGTTTATATATATATATATATATATATATATATATATATATATATATATATATATATATATATATATATATATATATATATATATATATATATATATAACCTTTGGGATTAAAACGCGTTAAATTTGGTCAAAATTGTCTCGGCAGCTTAATACACAAGAAGTGTATTGTTTTTACCATGTGTTTTAGCCATAGTTTAAGTGGGTAAGCAAATTAAGAGATGAGTAACTATGGAGATATATTCGGTACTAGTTGTAATAGAAATTTAGTATTTCAATAATGCTATTGTTACTTTAAAATCCTTTCTTACAAGACATGAAAAGGATTAGCAAATATCTCGCTGGTAATGAATGTCTTGTCTTATAATGGCCGATATATTTGCACATACTAATGAATTTTCTTTTTCAGATTTCAATGACCATACTGACTGATGTACTGAGCTTGAACGATGAACTCGACGCATACGTCCCAGAGAATTGTTTTAATAGGAAGATTTCATTTTGCTGAAGTTGGGTAAATTAAAGAATATTCTCATGGAAATTACCCCAAATTCAAAATCTTCAATACTGGTAGGTAGATAAAACCTTACTTGACCTTTGTTTAGCTTTATGGTTAAGCCAATAAAAATTGAGAAAAACTCATTAAACTTTTTAAAAGCATGAAAATATAAGTTTTCGTTAAAATTTTTAATTAAAATTTGGTCCGATTTTAAATTGGGGGAAGTCATTCCTGGTGATTTTTTTTTTCACATTTCTAATTTACATGGCTGCAACTTTAATATCAGTTGGTACAGTAATAGGGAAATCTAATCTATTAGAAACTGAAACGTAATAAAACTGTTTTAAGTGAAGCGAAAAATCTATTTTTTTGGGTGAGATAGCCATGTCGTCCTGATGCAAGTTCCTTTAGGGTAGCTTCCAAGGGTGTATTTGACTACGGTGATATTCCCAGAGAATTTTACCTTCAGGTATCTAGAATTTTAACTCCCAGAGCGAATATCCCTAAATAAATCTAAATGGGATATCGCGTAATATCAGAGGACGTATTCTTGACACGCCACATAGCTATCTTCGCCCCGAACCAAGATAACACTTCGAGGGGTCAAAGTGGCAAGAAAACGAAAAACAAGAATGAAAGGAGAGCTGTTATTAAGGTACCTCTCCTAATCTGCTTCGAGTGCGTACACAATGCCGCCAACGGCGCCATCTCTATTCCTTGTAGCGATACACGAGGTGTTACAGATACCGTATTATGGGGGGGGGGGGAGTGTCCTATAGCCATTTTTTATTAAAAGGAAGGGCGGGTCCTTAAGGACGCCGTGACTATCTCGCCCAAAAATAATTTTTCGCTTCGCTCAAAATCCGCTTTTTAGGCTCAGGCCATGACGTCCTGATGGAAGTTTACCAGAGCATTACTGTATCTGTGGATTCTCAAATCGTGCCATACCCTCAAGAAAGTATTTCCTAGTCAGCATAGACCTAGAGACCTATGATGTTACCGTCATACATCATTCAATCTAATCATAAACCATGTTAGTGCTTCCTACCCCCTACAGGGAAGAGTCATACTAGACTCTGGAAATAGTCTCGGAGTACATATTACCTATGGATGACTAACAGACAAGCCTGTATAGTGGTCTCACCCTATACCTTATAAAGCAAAGTTTGTATAAGAACCACCAATGTCAGTATGAAATACCAACAAGTCCCCGGTAAGCCTACGCTTATCAATGGATTGGACAAAGGTTTGTATACGTTTAGGAACAATTTTGCATATCCACCACCATCCCTTCAGGGAAATAGCCTTTCCTTCCTGAGGAAGGAATAAGCCAATAAATGTTTGCTTTGTAGTTAGGAACAATCTTTAAGACCATTCATGTTAAAATTATCCATAGTTTTAAGTGTAATGCTAAGTACATTTCTAGTAAAATGACGTGGGCGAATAAGACGCAAGATTCACTAAGAACTAGTTTATTGATAATCAAATAAATATATAGGTCAATCGACACTTACAAGAATTATAAAATGTGGATGAACAAACAATTAAGCATAAAGATAACAGTAAAAACAGAAAATATTGTTTCATCTGGAAAGGAAACATATATGCACCACTTTTGAAATCAAAATATTAATTCTGTTGTTACATTCTGTATTACTGTTCAATCACAATAGCGTAACAAATGCTCGGCATGTGTCCTAATTATGCTTGGTTCACCTTTACCTATGGAACAGTTCATAAGGACACCTTAGTGGCCTATCACTAAGTGTGTAGAAACAGTCCGTGACTACACACCCACCCCTGAATTAATCATCCCAATTAATTTCACTGTTCCTCACAGATTTAGACAGCAGGTCTAAGGACACTACCTGCTGCTACCAAAGACCCGTTAAGTTCCTCCACTTGCTTCGCATAGTGTCTAAAGAATGCCCTGGATGACTTCCAGCCAGTGTATGAGCGAAGATGTTCAAAATCCATATTAAAGAAATTTATGGAAAGGCAACTTTTCTCGGATCATGACCTGCGGGTGTACTGTCTGGATTTTCTCTGCGAATAAAATAGGTGATTTTCGCCCTTAGTTGCTTCAGAGGTAAATTTGAGCCTGAGGTTTCTACCCTAAACAGCTGTCCTCCCCTAAAGTCTTTAGTTCTACGAAGATAGACCTTTAGGCACTCCACTGGACATAAAGATGTATCTTCCCTCAGAGGGCAGATTCTCCTGGGACCCCACCTATTGGTGGGTAGCTCGTTCTTGGCGAGAAACGTTTGATCCGGAAAAAGGTTGTTCTCCCCCACCTAAGAATTGAACATGACCTTCCTCTCTCGAGAGGGCTACCATTTCACTAACTCTGGCCCCCAAAGCGAGTGCGAACAAATATAACTTTTTGGGTCAAATCCTTTAAAACACTCTCCTCATTATTCATCATTGAAGCAAAATGAAGAACTTTATCCAGAGACTATGAAATGGGTTTCGGAGGTGCTGATGGTCTGAGCCTAGCACAGGTCTTTGGAATTTTGTTAAAAATGTCATTAGAGAGGTCGACATGGAAGGCATATAGAATAGGCCTTGTCAAGGCAGACTTTCACGTTGACCACGTTGATATTGTGTTGGCTGCTAAACCTTGTTCATGAAGGTGGATGAAGAATGATAAACAGAAGTCTGTCAATCTTTTGTGGTTTCTTCGTCTTGACAAAGGACACCCACTTCTTCCATGATGACTCATATTGTCTTCTGGTAGATTTGGACTTATATTCCTCTAAAATGTCTGTACTGTCTTTATATCACGAATCTTTTTCTCACCACTAGGGAGAGAAAATCATGAGAGGTAGGTTCCGGGTTTTCTGTGATGAAGCGAAGACAGTCTACTTCTGTACTCGCTGAGTCAAAACTGGATCCGGTAGCGGCACAAACTTCAGTCGTAGTTCTAATACCAGAAGGAACCAAACTTTTTTTGGCCACTTGTGAGCCACTATTGCTGCTTTCCCCTTGAAAGATCTGTTCGTTGAGGACCTTCAATAGAAGGTTAGGTGGAGGGAATAGGTAAATCCTGGACCATCTGTTCCAGTCGAGGGACATATCGTCCACTGCTTCTGCTAGAGGATCCTCGTAAAAGGACACATAACGATGTAACTTCTTGTTGTCGTTCGTCGCAAAGAGGTCTATCTGCAGTTCCAGGACTCGACTCGAGATGAAAGAAAACTATCCTAAATCTAGGGACCATTCTGACTCTATCGGTGTGAACCTCACCTGTTTTATATATCTAACCATAACACTTGCACTTACTTTTGTGCACATTTTGATAAAAGTAATTATTGACTACAGTACTAATTACGTATAACTGCTACTGCTACAGTTTTCAGTGATGGTAACGAGAAAAAATTAAGCTTTTTAAATCAACTTGGTCAATTAGGTCCTCCCTCGACGAACTTGCTCTAAATTACATATCCTCCAATTTCAGACTTGATTAAAGCATTGCACACATTCATAAACGTTACTTGCTCACTCACTCAGCCTTCAAACTGGCTACTGCAATGTACAATCTTGTTCTTGCAGAGGAAAATGACTTTATATGAATACATTAAATCACAATTTATTAATGACAATAGGGTAATCGACCGAACTCAGTAGTTAAGTTTTCTTTACTATGGTTACTCGTTAAGGTTACGTGAATTTTTTCTTTTTATACATATGTGAAGTTCCCTGACTTTGGTTACACAAATGTGAAGGTTTAGTGATTTTGGTTACACAAAAGTGAAGGTTAGTGAATCTGGTTACACAAATGTGAAGGTTTAGTGACTTTGGTTACATAAATAAGAAGGTTTAGTGAATTTGGTTACACAAATTGAAGGTTTGGTTACTTTGGTTGCCCAAATGTGAAGGTTTAGTGATTTTGGTTACACTTTTGAAACAGGTGTGATGGTTTAGTGAATCTACTTACACACTTGTGAAGATTTGATGACTTTGGTTACACGCTTGTGAAAGTTTGGTGAGTTTGGTTACACACTTATGAATGTTTGAATTTGGTTACAAACTTATGAATGTTTGAATTTGGTTACACTTGTGAAGGTTTGGTGAATTTGGTTGCCCACTTGAGAAGTTTGGTGAATTCGGTTACATACTGTAGAAGGTTTAGTGAATTTGGGTACTCAAATGTGAAGGTTTATTCAATTTTAAACAATTTTGAATGTTTAGTGACTTTGGTTAGAATGTTAATGTTTAGTGAATTTGGTTACACAAAATTTGGTGAATTTAGTTACACAAAATTTGGTGAATTTGGTTACACACTTGTGAAGATTTGGTGAAATTGGTTACCCACTTGTGAAGGTTTGGAGACTCCGGTCAGACGCTCCAGTCACAATTGAAGGTTTAGAGACTCCGTTCACACACTTGAGTGCTTAGACTGCTGTCAGGCACTTAAGAGTGTGCGAGAGACTCCAGTCAGGCACTTAGGAGTGTGCGAGAGACTCCAGTCAGGCACTTAGGAGTGTGCGAGAGACTCCAGCCAGGCACTTAAGAGTGTGCGAGAGGCTCCAGCCAGTCACTTTGGAGTGTGCGAGAGGCTCCAGCCAGTCACTTTGGAGTGTGCGAGAGGCTCCAGCCAGTCACTTTGGAGTGTGCGAGAGACTCCAGCCAGTCACTTAGGAGTGTGCGAGAGACTCCAACCAGTCACTTAGTGTTTGAGAGACTCCTCCAGTCACTTAGTGTTTGAGAGACTCCTCCAGTCACTTAGTGTTTGAGAGACTCCTCCAGTCACTTAGAGTGATTGAGAGTCTCCTCCAGTCACTTAGGAGTGTGCAAGAGACTCCAGCCAGTCACTTAGGAGGGTGCGAGAGACTCCAGCCAGTCACTTAGGAGTGTGCGAGAGACTCCTACAATAGCCATTTTTCCACTCTCCTCCACAGTACCACCTTGACAATCACATGGAGATGTCTCTCAGAAGGAAGTACATTCATTTCGAAATTCAGTATAATTTAATCTATTTTGCGAATTGGTTATATTGAATAAAATTTTTTAGTGAAACTATTTTTGCTACAATGAAAGTAAAAAATGTCCCTGAAATAATAACCCTGGGGCTTGCATGCGCAACACATTATGTACTATTTGCCAGATCATAGTAGCAATGACGTAATGTTCATTTTGCGAACATAGCGAACCTCGGCGGAGCTAAAACCATAAGGAGTGAGGTGTATCATGGATAATTAATACTTTAATTTCCAGCCACTTACAAGAAGTGTGTTTTTTTCTAGCTGGTATATTGTTTATTTTGCATTTCTGTATTCAAATAAATCACTCGTTTTGGGCATTTCTCGACCCCAAAACTCCGGTGTCTCACTGGAGTCCAAACACTTTTAAAATGACTGGTTAGCCCCAATAATCATTGTCAGAAATGCATAAATTAAATGATGAGTAGCAAATATAGAAGGTTCATGTATTTGGCTAGAAATTAGTGACATATATTTCCCATTTTGAGCTGTGAATATTATTTTTCTACAAAGGGAAATTGACGTTTCTAATTTCAACACTTCTTTACCAATTCCATATACAGGGTTATTGTATAAATAACCTAGAATTCCTAAAATGTGGAGTCGTTTTTAACTAAAAATATTTCCTGCTTAAAATTAAGTAACGATGTGTTTTAAGTATGTTAAATCTATTTTTCAAGATGTTTGGTTTTTTACAAAACCACCTTTTTGCTTTTAGGGTTAAAATTGGTCTTAACACGTGACGGTTTAGTTGAATTTCTTATAATTTATCTTTCCAAGGTATTTGCTTTCCTGGGAAATTTTGATTACATTTGACTTCTATTGTTTTACGTGATATCTTGCTAGATGCAGAGACTGGTTACTGAAATTAGTAATTTAATTTTTTTTTTTTATTCTGACAAATTTATTGAAGTTTCCACGAAACTAGTGAGGATGAAGTCAAACTTTTTTTTTATAATTTCGTGCAAGAAGCGATTGAAGAGGAATTAGAAATAATGCAGTGTCAATGTTTGTGTGTAGTTTATATATATATATATATATATATATATATATATATATATATATATATATATATATATATATATATATATATATATATATATATATATATATATATAACCTTTGGGATTTAAATGCTTTAAATTTTGTCAAAATTGTCTCGGCAGCTTAATACACAAGAAATGTGTTGTTTTTACCAGGTGTTTTAGCCATAGTTTAAGTGGGTAAGCAAATTAAGAGATGAGTAACTATGGGGATATATTCGGTACTAGTAATAGAAATTTAATATTTCAATAATACTGTTTTTACTTTAAAAAACTTTCTTACTAGACATGAAAAGGATTAGCAAGTATCTGGCTGGTAATGAATGTCTTGTCTTATAATTGCCGATATATTTGCACATACTAATGAATTTTCTTTTTTCAGATTTCAATGACCATAGTGACTGATGTACTGAGCTTGAACGATGAACTCCACGCATACGTCCCAGAGAATGTTTTAAAAGGAAGATTTCATTTTGCTGAAGTTGGGTAAATTAAAGAATACTCTCATGGAAATTACCCCAAATTCAAAATCCTCAATACTGGTAGGTAGATAAAACCTTACTTGACCTTTGTTTAGCTTTATGGTTATTGAGCAAATAAAAAATTTGAGAAAAACTCATTAAAAAGCATGAAAATATAAGTTTTCGTTAACATTTCGAATTAAAATTTGGTCCGATTTTAAATTGGGGGAAGTCATTCCTGGTGATTTTTTTTTTTTCACATTTCTAATTTACATGGCTGCAACTTTAATATCAGATGGTACAGTAATAGGGAAATCTAATCCATTAGAAACAGAAACGTAATAAAACTGATTTTAAGCGAAGCGAAAAATCTATTTTTTTGGGTGAGATAGCCATGTTGTCCTGATGGAAGTTCCTTTAGGGTAGCTTCCTAGGGTATATTTGACTACGGTGATATTCCCAGAGAATTTTACCTTCAGTTATCCAGAATTCTAACTCCTGGAGCGAATATCCCTAAATAAATCTAAATGGGATATCGCGTAATATCAGAGGACGTATTCTTGACACGCCACATAGCTATCTTCACCCCGAACCGAGTTAACACTTCGAGGGGTCAAAGTGGCAAGAAAACGAGAATCGAGAATGAAAGGAGAGCTGTTAATAAGGTACCTCTCCTATCCCGCTTCGAGTGCGTACACAATGCCGCCGACGGCGCCATCTCTATTCCTTGTAGTGATACACGAGGTGCTACAGATACCATATTATGGGGGGGGGGGAGGTCCTATAGCCATTTTTTACTAAAGGAAGGGCGGGTCCATGAGGATGACATGACTATCTCACCCAAAAATAGATTTCTCGCTTCGCTCAAAATCCGCTTTTTAGGCTCAGGCCATGATGTCCTGATGGAAGTTTACCAGAGCATTACTGTATCTGTGGGTTTTCAAATAGTGCCATACTCTCAAGAAAGTATTTCCTAGTCAGCATAGACCTAGAGACCTATGATGGTACCGTCATACATCATTCAATCTAATCATAAACCATGTTAGTGCTTCCTGCCCCCTACAGGGAAGAGTCATACTAGACTCTGGAAATAGTCTCGGAGTACATATTACCTATGGATGACTACAAGACAAGCCTGTATAGTGGTCTCAACCTATACCTTATAAAGCAAAGTTTGTATAAGAACCACCAATGTCAGTATGAAATACCAACAAGTCCCTGGTATTCCTATTCTTATGAATGGATTGGACAAAGGTTTGTATACGTTTAGGAACAATTTTGCATATCCACCACCATCCCTTTAGGGTAATAGTCTTTCCTTCCTGAGGAAGGAATAAGCCAATGAATGTTTGCTTGTAGCAAGGAACAATCTTTAAGACCATTCATGTTAAAATTATCCATAGTTTTAAGTGTAATGCTAAGTACATTTCTAGTAAAATGACTTGGGCGAATAAGGCGCAAGGTTCACTAAGAACTAGTTTATTGATAATCAAATAAATATATAGGTCAATCGACATTTATAAGAATTATAAAATGTGGATGAGCAAACAATTAGGCATAAAGATAACAGTATAAACGTTGGATCCGGAAAAAGGTTCAGTTCTCCCCCATCTAAGAACTGAACATGAACTTCCTCTCTCGAGAGGGCTACTATTTCACTAACTCTGGCCCCCAAAGCGAGTGCAAACAAATATAACTTTTTGGGTCAAATCCTTTAAAGCACACTACTCATTATTCACCATTGAAGCGAAATGAACTTAATCCAGAGACCATGAAATGGGTTTCAGAGGTGCTGATGGTCTGAGCCTAGCACAGGCCTTTGGAATTTTGTTAAAAATGTCATTAGAGAGGTCGACATGAAAGGCATATAGAATAGGCCTTGTCAAGGCAGACTTTCACGTTGATATTGTGTTGGCTGTTAAACCTTGTTCATGAAGGTGGATGAAGAATGATAAACAGAAGTCTGTCGAGATCTTTTGTGGTTTCTTCGCCTTGACAAAGGACACCCACTTCTTCCATGATGACTCATATTGTCTTCTGGTAGATTTGGACTTATATTCCTCTTAAAAGTCTATACTGTCTATTTATATCCCGAATCTTTTTCTCACCGTTAGGGAGAGAAAATCATGAGAGGTAGGTTCCGGGTTTTCTGTGATGAAGCGAAGACAGTCGACTTCTGTACTCGCTGAGTCAAAACTGGATCCGGTAGCGGCACAAACTTCAGTCGTAGTTCTAATGCCAGATGGAACCAAACTCTGTTCGGCCACTTGTGAGCCACTATTGCTGCTTTCCCCTTGAAAGATCTGTTTGTTGAGGACCTTCAATAGAAGGTTGGGTGGAGGGAATAGGTAAATCCTGGACCATCTGTTCCAGTCGAGGGACAGCGTCCACTACTGCTGTTAGAGGATCCTCGTAAAAGGACACATAACAATGTAACTTCTTGTTGTCATTCGTCGCAAAGAGGTCTATCTGCAGTTCCAGGACTTGACTCGAGATGAAAGAGAACGATCCTACATCTAGGGACCATTCTGACTCTATCGGTGTGAACCTGGATAGAGCGTCGGCCGTCACGTTGCGGAACCCTTGAATGTGAACTGCTGACAAGTGCCATCTCTTCTTTTCGGCTAGCCGGAAGATGGCAAACATCACTTGGTTGATTTGAAGTGACCTCAACCCTTGTCGATTCAGGCATCTCACTATCACCTCGCTATCTAGGACCAATCTTATGTGGCCAAGTGGCAGAATAGATACTTTCTTCAGTGTAAGAAGTACTGTCATGGCTTCCAGAAAGTTTATATGAAACTACTTGAACAGGTTGGACCAAGGTCCTCGGACTTTTTTCCGGTGAGAATGACCTCCCCATCCTTCCTTTGAAGCGTCTGTATGAATAGTAATTGAGGGGGGAGGTGGCTGAAGTATCGATTTCTTGAGTTGCTTGGCATTGGACCACAGCTTGAGAAGCGTTCGCAGACGAGTCGGTAGTGGTCTTATCAGATCTCTTCGCGTGTTTGATGCATATTTTCTCCAAACTCCAGTTGCATCCTTTAGCTGTGCTCTTAGCACAGGATCTGTTACTAAGGCAAACTGTCGAGAGCCCAGCACTCTCTTCTGTTTGCGTCTTGATATCCATTTGGATTCTAGTAGTCTCTTGACAGATCCTGCTATTTCTTTCCTCCTCTTCACAGGAATGGAAAACTGGTGTGACTGTGAGTTCCTGTGGATTCCCAACCACTGAAACCTTTGAGATGGAGAAAGACGAGACTGTATGTTGATCTTGAATCCTAGATGTTCCAGGAACTGGATCACCTTCTTGGAGGCTTGCATGCATTTTGTCCTGGATGCTGCCCGCACCAGCCAGTCGTCTAAGTAGGCCACTACTTGGATTCCCTTTAGGCGTAAGTGATGGACAGCTGCGTTTACAAGCTTGGTGAAAATCCTTGGGGCTATGTTTAGCCCGAATGGCATGGCTCTGAAGGCATAAAATCTTCGTTGTAGCTTGAACCCTAGGTAGGAGGAGAGGTGACCATTGATTGGAATGTGCCAATAAGCGTCTGATGAGGAGATGACCAGGAATTGATGCAAAATTCTACAAAAACCTGTAAAACTCATCAATAAACGTATGTAGTAAAAATACTTTGTCCATATTACAAGTTAACTGTAGGTGTTTATTATTAGAATATATCAAATAGCCATTTTCCTATTACTACCATTTGTTTTTTGTGCCATGTTTTTATTTCCCATGCTCTTTTTTCACAAGTGTAATTAGTGTTATCTTGCTATTCATAAAATAATTTTGAAATATTTCAAATTTGATTATCGTTTGTCTTAGGTAAGGAACAGGCACTTTATCAAAATTTGATTTGAGGTGAAATTTTGCTATGATTCTAATAAATCTGTGTTCTTCAGTATCAATAAAATAGCATCCAATGGAAAATTCTATAAAAATGTTAGGATTTGCATAAGCAATAATGGTTCTGAAGACCAAATACAGATGGAGCCACCTGTCTCCCAAGGACGACAGAACAAGGGTTTCTGCTTCCTTGATTTCTAAAGTTCTACATTTTGAACCTTCAGACTGTTTTGAGCTATTTATATCATGGGGCTGAGGATGTGAACGTTGAACATGGATATTACATGTAAGTATTCTTTTTAAATCTTCATTGTTATTAACTATACGTTCATGGTGTTTCGTTCCCATATGCTAAACATTTCATTCCGTGGAATTTAAGTGCTGGTGTTACAAATTTTATCTTTATGCTGATATTGCCGTGTCAAACTATCCAAATTCCTTGTTTTTCACACAGTTCCTCATACTTCCGATTGCGAGTCTCCCATTTTCATGTCCTTTAATATTGTACAAATAAATGATCTCGTATACATTGTTTAAGTATTCTTTTACTGCTTAACTGAGCTTTACTTAGATTTCTGGTCGAGAGTACATACTCGTGCAAGGCAATAAAACTTTAATATATCTATTATAAAATCGGTTTGAATATTTTGAAGCTTTAAGTATACCCCGTGAAACTGTATTCTGTACCAGTCGATTAGTGCGAAATTGGGCAAAACTTTTTTTCACGCAACTGCCCTATTAGTTCGTTGCCATAGAGAGGATTTTTGGAAGTGAAATCATGAATATCTTTTTAAAAATTTTTTTTTTCTTTTGTTGTAATCTAGTTTGATTTTTTCCGTAAATGTTTTCGATGTATCGGTGGGTATTTTGGGCTATTTTGAACTTTTAGCATATTTCGATTTCGATAAATATTAAGGTCATTTTTTTATGCAACTGTTTTTTTTTTCCAGTCATCTTCAAATCGTAATTTTGATTGATTTTCTTCCGCAGTTTTGTGTGGATTGAAGTCTTAATTTGGTTAAATGTGAATCTATAAACCTGTGCATACGATATTTGGCCGTTGGACCAGGTCTTTTTCAGAATACTTATTGGAGGGTTCCTCTTTCGATCAATTTCAGTTACAACTCTTAAAACAAGAACACCTGACAAGCTGGATTGAACAAGGGTTGGAGGTATTAGATTTATTTTCAAGACCTTTGGGGTCAAGGTTAAAGGTTGGGTTGTTATAAGTAGCCTACAACGGTTTACAAAATCTTATTCCATACTCTATTCTTTCCTATTTATGTATTTTCATATATTTTATATATATTAACGGATAAAGTAAATACTTCTGTAAAGATATTGGCATTATACGTAGCATCTTCAATACTTATCTTTTGAAGGAAAACAAAGTTGTTTATTGATTATATATCTTAACACTAGTTAAATAAATTTTTGGTAGAAGCAATGGCTTTATGGCGAATTGACGTCAGAGGGAAAGTTCAATGTCATAACTTATAGCAATACTCTGTATATTCATGTTGCAAATTCTGTTGGTCTTGCAGCTTTGTCCCAATCTTTTATTCTATCTAGTGATTCCTACAGTAGCACCTTAGTCTTAAATATTTTTTTCTAGCTATAGTTTTTTACTTTCCCCCATATATATTCAATGGCGTTTTATCCAGTGATATTGCGGTAGACGAATAGCTCTATGGCCGTACTTTGCTGCTATCTTCTCAATGACATACCGTATACACACTCGCTGTCAATACACACTTAGTCATTCAATCTTGCTGATAACCCTCGTGGAAAAAGTAAAGAAGTCATACGCACCAAAAGGATAATCGGACAAAAATATAAGTAATATAAGATTAACAAATAAAACTCCTATGGTAGTGCCTAATTCCAATTTATACTTCCATACCAAAATTAAATATTGGAATAGTATAAGGTTCACACTATTCTAACAAGATACAATTTTTCTATTATTAATATGAAATCGTTCATCATCTACTCTGCTGCTTGAGGTTATCGCCTCTTAAAAGGTACAATACAATGGTTAGCTTCTGGCATTTAAAAGCTTAATCCGCTTTTGGGGATAAACCGATTAGGTTCCTCCCTCAGAGGGTGAGATGTCCAAAGGCACTGGTCCGACGGCATGTTATTATGGTGATGATCAAACCGTTTGTCATTTTGCTCACGTTCCGGGGATTGGGGATATATAAGGACAAGATTCAAACTTTTACCAAATTTGTTTTATATATCTAACCATAACACTTGCATACTTTCACTTTTATGCACTTTTTGATAAAGGTAATTATTGACTAAAGTAGTAATTACGTATAACTGCTGCTGCTACAGTTTTCAGTGATGGTAACGAGAAAAAAAATTAAGCTTTTTAAATCGACTAAGTCAATTAGGTCCTTCTTCGACGAACTTGCTCTAAATTACTGATCCTCCAATTTCAGACTCGATTAAAGCATTGCACACATTCATAAACGTTACTCACTCACTCTCACTCAGCCTTCAAACTGGCTACTGCAAGGTACAATCTTGTTCTTGCGGAGGAAAATAACTTTATATGAATACATTAAATCACTATATATTAATGACAATAGGTTAATCGACTGAACTCAGTAGTGTAAGTTTTTTTTTTACTATGGTTACTCGTTAAGTTTCCGTGATTTTTTTTTTATACAAATGTGAAGGTCCCTGACTTTGGTTACACAAATGTGTAGGTTTAGTGACTTTGGTTACACAAAAGTGAAGGTTAGTGAATCTGGTTACACAAATGTGTAGGTTTAGTGACTTTGGTTACACAAAAGTGAAGGTTAGTGAATCTGGTTATACAAATGTGAAGGTTTAGTGATTTTGGTTACATACATAAGGAGGTTCAGTGAATTTGGTTACACAAATTGAAGGTTTAATTACTTTAGTTGCCCAAATGTGAAGGTTTAGTGATTTTGGTTACACTTGTGAAAGCATAGTGAATTTGGTTACACATTAGTGAGGAGTTAGTGAATTCGGTTACTCTTGTGAAGGTTTGGTGACTTTGGTTACACCAGTGTCAAGGTTTAGTGACTTTGGTTACACCAATGTCAAGGTTTGGTGACTTTGGTTACACCAATGTCAAGGTTTGGTGACTTTGGTTACACCAATGTCAAGGTTTGGTGACTTTGGTTACATCAATGTCAAGGTTTGGTGACTTTGGTTACACCAATGTCAAGGTTTGGTGACTTTGGTTACACCAATGTCAAGGTTTGGTGACTTCGATTACACCAATGTGAAGTTTTGGTGATTTGGATGTACCAATGTGAAGAGGTTTGGCGACTTGATTACACCAATGTGAAGAGGTTTGGCGACTTGATTACACCAATGTGAAGAGGTTTGGCGACTTGATTACACCAATGTGAAGAGGTTTGGCGACTTGGTTACACCAATGTGAAGAGGTTTGGCGACTTGGTTACACCAATGTGAAGAGGTTTGGCGACTTGGTTACACCAATGTGAAGGTTTGGCGACTTGGTTACACCAATGTGAAGAGGTTTGGCGACTTGGTTGCACCAATGTGAAGGTTTGGCGACTTGGTTACACCAATGTGAAGGTTTGGCGACTTGGTTGCACCAATGTGAAGGTTTGGCGACTTGGTTGCACCAATGTGAAGGTTTGGCGACTTGGTTGCACCAATGTGAAGGTTTGGCGACTTGGTTGCACCAATGTGAAGGTTTGGCGACTTGGTTGCACCAATGTGAAGGTTTGGCGACTTGGTTGCACCAATGTGAAGGTTTGGCGACTTGGTTGCACCAATGTGAAGGTTTGGCGACTTGGTTGCACCAATGTGAAGGTTTGGCGACTTGGTTGCACCAATGTGAAGGTTTAGTGACTTTGGTTACACATATGAGAAGGTTTAGTGACTTTGGTTACACATATGTGAAGGTTTAGTGACTTTGGTTACACATATGTGAAGGTTTAGTGACTTTCGTTACACAAATGTCAAAGTTGTTACTATGGTTATACAAATGTGAATGTTAAGTGAATTTGGTTACACTCTTGTGAAGGTTGAGTGACTGGTTGCACACTTGTCTAGGTTTAGTGAATTTGGTTACACAAATGTGAAGCTTTCATCACTTGGGGTTACACAACTGTGAGTACGTACTCACTTTGGTTAGAATAATGTGAAAGTTTATTGAATTTGATTACACAAACTATAGTTCAATGAAATTGGTTACACTTGTGAATGTTTGCTGAATTTGGTTACACACTTATGAAGGTTTGGAGAATTTGCTTACACACTTGTGAAGATTTGATGACTTTGGTTACACGCTTGTGAAAGTTTGGTGAATTTGGTTACACGCTTGTGAAAGTTTGGTGAATTTGGTTACACACTTATGAAAGTTTGAATTTGGTTACACTTGCGAAGGTTTGGTGAATTTGGTTACACTTGTGAAGGTTTGGTGAATTTGGTTACACTTGTGAAGGTTTGGTGAATTTGGTTGCACACGTAGAAGTTTGGTGAATTTGGTTACATACTTAAGAAGGTTTAGTGAATTAGGGTACTCAAATGTGAAGGTTTATTCAATTTTAAACAATTTTGAATGTTTAGTGACTTTGGTTAGAATGTTAATGTTTAGTGAATTTGGTTACACAATTTGGTGAATTTAGTTAAACAAAATTTGGTGAATTTGGTTACACACTTGTGAAGATTTGGTGAATTTGGTTACACGCTTGTGAAAATTTGGTGAAATTGGTTACCCACTTGTGAGAGTTTAGAGAATTTAGTTACACACTTGTGAAGGTTTGGAGACTCCGGTCAGACGCTCCAGTCACAATTGAAGGTTTAGAGACTCCGTTCACACACTTGAGTGCTTAGACTCCAGTCAGGCACTTAAGAGTGTGCTTAGACTCCAGTCAGGCACTTAAGAGTGTGCGAGAGACTCCAGTCAGGCACTTAAAAAAGGGCGAGAGACTCCAGTCAGGCACTTAAAAAAGTGCGAGAGACTCCAGTCAGGCACTTAAGTGTACGAGAGACTCCAGTCTACACTCCAGTCAGGCACTTAAGTGTACGAGAGACTCCAGTCAGGCACTTAAGTGTACGAGAGACTCCAGTCAGGCACTTAAGTGTACGAGAGACTCCAGTCAGGCACTTAAATGTACGAGAGACTCCACTCAGGCACTTAGGAGACTCCACTCAGGCACTTAGGAGACTCCACTCAGGCACTTAGGAGACTCCACTCAGGCACTTAGGAGACTCCACTCAGGCACTTAGGAGTGTGCGAGAGACTCCACTCAGGCACTTAGGAGTGTGCGAGAGACTCCACTCAGGCACTTAGGAGTGTGCGAGAGACTCCACTCAGGCACTTAGGAGTGTGCGAGAGACTCCACTCAGGCACTTAGGAGTGTGCGAGAGACTCCACTCAGGCACTTAGGAGTGTATGAGAGACTCTAGCCAGGCAATTAGGAGTGAGCGAGAGACTCCAGCCAGGCACTTAGGAGTGTGCGAGAAGACTCCAGCCAGGCACTTAGGAGTGTGCGAGAGACTCCAGCCAGTCACTTAAGAGAGTGCGAGAGACTCCAGCCAGGCACTTGAGTGTGCGAGAGACTCCAGCCAGGCACTTATTAAGAGTATGCGAGAGACTCCAGCCAGGCACTTATTAAGAGTATGCGAGAGACTCCAGCCAGGCACTTTGGAGTGTGAGAGACTCCAGCCAGGCACTTTGGAGTGTGCGAGAGAGACGTCAGGCACGGGAGGGTTCGAAAGACTCCTACAATAGCCATTTTTCCACTCTCCTCCACAGTACCAGCTTGACACTAATCACATGGAGACGTCTCTCAGAAGGAAGTACATTAATTTCGAAATTCAGTATAATTTAATCTATTTTGGGAATTGGTTATATTGAAAAAGAATTTTTAGTAAAACTATTTTTGCTAAAATGAAAGTAAAAATGTCCCTGAAATAATAACCCTAGGGCTTGCATGCGCAGCACATTATGTACCAATTGCCAGATCATAGTAGCAATGACGTAATGTTCATTTTGCGAACATAGCGAACCTCGGTGGAGCTAAAACCATAAGGAGTGAGGTGTATCGTGGATAATTAATACTTTAATTTCCAGCCACTTACAAGAACTGTGGGTTTTTTCCAGCTGGTTATCTTGTTTATTTCGCATTTCTGTATTCAAATAAATCACTTGTTTTGGGCATTTCTCGACCCAGAACTCCGGTGTCTCATTGGAGTCCAAAAACTTGTAAAATGACTGGTTAGCCCCAATAATCATGGTCAGAAATGCATAAATTATATGATGCGTAGCAAACATAGATGGTTCATGTATTTGGCTAGAAATTAGTGTCATATATTTCCCATTTTGAGCTGTGAATATTTTTTTCTACAAAGGGAAATTGACGTTTCTAGTTTCAATACTTCTTTACCAATTCCATATACAAGGTTATTGTATAGATAACCTAGAATTCTTAAAATGTGGAGTCGTTTTTAGCTAAAAATATTTCCTGTTTAAACTTGAGTAACACTGTGTTTTAAGTATGTTAAATCTATTTTTCAAGATGTTTTGCTTTTTTACAACACCATCTTTTTGCTTTAGAGGTTAAAATTTAGTTGAATTTCTTATGATTTATCTTTCCAAGGTATTTGCTTTCCTGTGAAATTCTGATTACATTTGACTTCTATTGTTTTACGTGATATCTTGCTAGACGCAGAGACTAGTTACTGAAATTAGTAAATTAAGGTTTTTTTTTCTATACTGACAAATCTATTGAAGTTTCCACAAAACTAGTGAGGATGAAGTCAAACTTTTTTTTTTATATATATAATTTCGTGCAAGAAGCGATTGACGAGGAATTTGAAATGCAGTGTCAATGTTTGTGTGTAGTTTATATATATAACCTTTGGGATTTAAATGCTTTAAATTTTGTGAAAATTATCTCGGCAGCTTAATACACAAGAAGTGTATTGCTTTTACCAGGTGTTTTAGCCATAGTGTAAGTGGGTAAGCAAATTAAGAGATGAGTAACTATGGGGATATATTCGGTACTAGTTATAAAAGAAATTTAGTATTTCAATAATGCTGTTATTACTTTAAAATCATTTCTTACTAGACATGAAAAGGATTAGCATATATCTCGCTGGTAATGTATGTCCTGTCTTATAATGGCCGATATATTT
The DNA here is from genome assembly GCF_036898095.1 of Palaemon carinicauda. Classification (NCBI taxonomy): domain Eukaryota; kingdom Metazoa; phylum Arthropoda; class Malacostraca; order Decapoda; family Palaemonidae; genus Palaemon; species Palaemon carinicauda. The sequence continues at coordinate 126,463,465 of NC_090730.1, forward strand.
GCACATACTAATGAATTTTCTTTTTCAGATTTCAATGACCATACTGACTGATATACTGAGCTTGAACGATGAACTCGACGCATATGTCCCAGAAAATGTTTTAAAGGAAGATTTCATTTGGCTGAAGTTGGGTAAATTAAAGAATATTCTCGTGGAGATTACCCCAAATTCAAAATCCTCAATACTGGTAGGTAGATAAAACCTTACTTGACCTTTGTTTACCTTTATGGTTATTAAGCAAATAAAAATTTTGAGAAAAACTCAAATTGAACTTTTAAAAGCATGAAAATAGAAGTATCGTTAAAATTTTGAATTAAAATTTGGTTTGATTTTAAATTGGGGGAAGTCATTCCTGGTGATTTTTTTTTCACATTTATAATTTACATGGCTGCAACTTTAATATCAGATGGTACAGTAATAGGGAAATCTAATCCATTAGAAACAGGAACGTAATTAAACTTATTCTAAGCAAAGCGAAAAATCAATTTTTTTGGGTGATATAGCGATGTCGTCCTGATGGAAGTTCCTTTAGGGTAGCTTCCTAGGGTATATTTGACTACGGTGATATTCCCAGAGAATTTTACCTTCAGTTATCCAGAATTCTAACTCCTGGAGCGAATATCCCTAAATAAATCTAAATGGGATATCGCGTAATATCAGAGGACGTATTCTTGACACGCCACATAGCTATCTTCACCCCGAACCGAGTTAACACTTCGAGGAGTCAAAGTGGCAAGAAAACGAAAAACGAGAATGAAAGGAGAGCCGTTAATAAGGTACCTCTCCTATCCCGCTTCGAGTGCGTACACAATGCCGCCGACGGCGCCATCTCTATTCCTTGTAGCGATACACGAGGTGCTACAGATACCGTATTATGGGGGGGGGGGGTCTTATAGCCATTTTTTATTAAAAGGAAGGGCGGGTCCATAAGGACGACATGACTATATCTCCCAAAAATAGATTTTTCGTTTCGCTCAAAATCCGCTTTTTAGGCTCAGGCCATGACGTCCTGATGGAAGTTTACCAGAGCATTACTGCATCTGTGGGTTTTCAAATCGTGCCATACCTTCAAGAAAGTATTTCCTAGTCAGCATAGACCTAGAGACCTCTGATGTTTCCGTCATACATCATTCAATCTAATCATAACCCATGTTAGAGCTTCCTGCTCCCTACAGGGAAGAGTCATACTAGACTGTGGAAAAAGTCTCGGAGTACATATTACCTATGGATGACTTAACAGACAAGCCTGTATAGTGGTCTCAACCTATACCTTACAAAGCAAAGTTTGTATTAGAACCACCAATGTCAGTATGAAATACCAACAAGTCCCCGGTATGCCTATTCTTATGAATGGATTGGACAAAGGTTTGTATACGTTTAAGAACAATTTTGTATATCCACCACCATCCCTTTAGGGTAATAGTCTTTCCTTCCTGAGGAAGGAATAAGCCAATGAATGTTTGCTTGTAGCAAGGAACAATCTTTAAGACCATTCATGTTACAATTATCCATAGTTTTAAGTGTAATGCTAAATACATTTCTAGTAAAATGACGTGGGCGAATAAGACGCAAGGTTCACTAAGAACTAGTTTATTGATGATCAAATATATAGGTCAATCGACATTTATAAGAATTATAAAATGTGGATGAACAAACAATTAAGCATAAAGATAACAGTAAAAAGAGAAAATATTGTTTCATCTGAAAAGGAAACATATATGCACCACTTTTGAAATCAAAATATTAATAGTTACATTCTGTATTACTGTTCAATCACACTAACGTAACAAATGCTTGGCACGTGTCCTCATTATGTTTGGTTCACCTTTACCTATGGAACAGTTCATAAGGACACCTTAGTGGCCTATCACTTAGTCTGTAGAAACAGTCCGTGACTACACACCCACCCCTGAATTAATCATCCCAATTAATTTCACTGTTCCTCTCAGATTTAGACAGCAGGTCTAAGGAGACTACCTGCTGCTACCAAAGGCCTCTTAAGTTCCTCCACTTGCTTCGCATAGTGTCTAAAGAATACTCTGGATGACTTCCAGCCAGTGTATGAGCGAAGATGTTCAAAATCCATATTATTAAAGAAATTTATGGAAGAGGCAACTTTTCTCGGATCATGACCTGCGGGTGTACTGTCAGGATTTTCTCTGCGAATAAAATAGGGGATTTTCACCCTTAGTTGCTTCAGAGATAAATTTGAGCCTGAGGTTTCTCCCCTAAACAGCTGTCCTCCCCTAAAGTCTTTAGTTTTACGAAGATAGACCTTTAGGCACTCCACTGGACATAGAGATTCATCTTCCTTCAGAGGGCAGATTCTCAAGGGACCCCACCTATTGGTGGGTAGCTCGTTCTTGGCGAGAAACGTTGGATACGGAAAAAGGTTCAGTTCTCCCCCATCTAAGAACTGAACATGACCTTCCTCTCTCGAGAGGGCTACTATTTCACTAACTCTGGCCCCCAAAGCGAGTGCAAACAAATATAACTTTTTGGGTCAAATCCTTTAAAGCACACTCCTCATTATTCATCATTGAAGGGAAATGAAGAACTTTATCCAGAGACCATGAAATGGGTTTCGGAGGTGCTGATGGTCTGAGCCTAGCACAGGCCTTTGGAATTTTGTTAAAAATGTCATTAGAGAGGTCGACATGGAAGGCATATAGAATAGGCCTTGTCAAGGCAGACTTTCACGTTGATATTGTGTTGGCTGCTAAACCTTGTTCATGAAGGTGGAGGAAGAATGATAAACAGATGTCTGTCAATCTTTTGTGGTTTCTTCGCCTTGACAAAGGACACCCACTTCTTCCATTATGACTCATATTGTCTTCTGGTAGATTTGGACTTATATTCCTCTAAAAAGTCTATACTGTCTCTTTATATCCCGAATCTTTTTGTCACAGCCAGGGAGAGAAAATCATGAGAGGTAGGTTCCGGGTTTTCTGTGATGAAGCGAAGACAGTCGACTTCTGTATTCGCTGAGTCAAAACTGGATCCGGTAGCGGCATAAACTTCAGTCGTAGTTCTAATGCCAGAGGGAACCAAACTCTGTTCGGCCACTTGTGAGCCACTATTGCTGCTTTCCCCTTGAAAGATCTGTTTGTTGATGACCTTCAATAGAAGGTTGGGTGGAGGGAATAGGTAAATCCTGGACCATCTGTTCCAGTTGAGGGACATAGTGTCCACTGCTTCTACTAGAGGATCCTCGTACGGGGGGACATAACGATTTAACTTCTTGTTGTCGTTCGTCGCAAAGAGGTCTATCTGTAGTTCCAGGACTTGACTCGAGATGAAAGAGAACGATCCTACATCTAGGGACCATTCTGACACTATCGGTGTGAACCTGGATAGAGCGTCCGCCGTCACGTTGCGGAACCCTAGAAGGTGAACTGCTGACAAGTGCCATCTCTTCTTTTCCGCTAGCCGGAAGATGGCCAACATCACTTGGTTGATTTGAAATGACCTCAACCCTTGTCGATTCAGGCATCTCACTATCACCTCGCTGTTTAGGACCAATCTTATGTGGGCCAAGTGGCAGAGGAGATACTTTCTTCAGTGTAAGAAGTACTGCCATGGCTTCCAGAAAGTTTATATGAAACTACTTGAACAGGTTGGACCAAGGTCCTCGGACTTTCTTCCGGTGAGAATGACCTCCCCATCCTTCCTTTGAAGCGTCTGTATGAATAGTAATTGAGGGGGGAGGTGGCTGAAGTATTGATTTCTTCAGTTGCTTGGCATTGGACCACAGCTTGAGAAGCGTTCGCAGACGAGTCAGTAGTGGTCTTATCAGATCTCTTCGCGCGTTTGATGCATATTTTCTCCAAACTCCAGTTGCATCCGTTAACTGTGCTCTTAGCACAGGATCTGTTACTGAGGCAAACTGTCGAGAGCCCAGCACTCTCTCCTGTTCGTATCTTGATATCCGTTAGGATTCTAGTAGTCTCTTGACAGATCCTGCTATTTCTTTCCTCATCTTCACAGGAATGGAAAACTGGTGTGACTGTAAGTTCCTGTGGATTCCCAACCACTGAAACCTTTGAGATGGAGAAAGTCAATATGTTGATCTTGAATCCTAGAAGTTCCAGGAACTGGATCACCTTCTTGGAGGCTTGCATGCATTTTGTCCTGGATGCTGCCCACACCAGCCAGTCTTCCAAATAGGCCACTACTTGGATTCCCTTTAGGCGTAAGTGATGGACAGCTGTGTTTACAAGCTTGGTGAAAATTTTTGGGACTATGTTTTGCCCGAATGGCATGGCTCTGAAGGCATAAAATCTTCGTTGTAGCTTGAACCCTAGGTAGGAGGAGATGTGACGATTGATTGGAACGTGCCAATAAGCGTCTGACAAGAATGAGATGACCAGGAATTGATGCAAAATACTACAACAACCTGTAAAACTCATCAATAAACGTATGTAGTAAAAATACTTTGTCCATATTACAAGTTAACTGTAGGTGTTTATTATAGAATATATCAAATATCCATTTTCCTATTACTGCCATTTGTTTTTTTGTGCCATGATTTTTATTTCCCATGGTCTTTTTTTTTTTCACCAGTGTAATTAGTGTTATCTTGCTACTCTCAAAATAAATTTGAAAATATTTCAAATTTGATTATAGTTAGTCCTAGGTAAGGAAGAGAAACTTTATCAAAGTTTGATTTGAGGTGAAATTTTGCTATGATTCTAATCTGTGTTCTTCAGTATCAATAAAATAGCATCCAATGGAAAATTCTATGAAAATGTTAGGAATTGCATAAGCAATAATGGTTCTGAAGACGAAATACAGATGGAGCCACCTGTTTCCCAAGGACGACAGAACAAGGATTTCTGCTTCCTTGATTTCTAAAGTTCTACATTTTGAACCTTCAGACTGTTTTGAGCCATTTATATCATGGGGCTGAGGATGTGAACGTTAAATATAGTTATTATATGTAAGTATTCTTTTTTATGAAATGTACTTACCTGGCAGTTATATATATATATAGCTGATATCTCTAAATCGGCAGAATTTTTCAAAACGAGGCAACCACCTTGTGGTGGTTGGGAGGTAGGTGGTAACACCCGTCACAGGGTGGTCCAAGGAATCATTCCCATGTCTAAGACTTCAGTTCATCTCTGCCGGCTGGATCGAAAACATCGTCGGTCCACCATTGAGAGTTTTTCGAATCATTTTCCCTTCGCTTTTTTGGACTTCGTTTGGTGAAGTACACTGATTTAGGGTTTTGGCAATCTTGTTTTATTATTATTAACTTTGTTTATCATGAGTGATAACTTAATTTTCGTGTTTGTGCGAGTGATGTATGCAACATGAGGTTACCGAAAGTGTCGGTTGATCCTCACAGTTTGTATGCAGAGGTTTTGTTTGTGCACTATATTTTAGTTGCGAAGTTTTTAATCCTGATGACGGAAATACGTTCAGGCAACTCTATGACGTCACAGTCGTGTGATGTAATCTTCATGTATGTCTTGCAATTCTCTTTATTTGTTTTATGCAAAGAATGGGAGGAATTCCACTTATATAAGTTTTTTTTTTTAACTTTTAATGTATAATTTTAAAGAAATGTTTGTCCATTTGGTGTTCGTTCTTTAAAACATCGATCTAATTTTCATAAATTAAATAGAACTAGCGTATGGTTAATTTGCGCTGTTACTCGTTACTATCGGTGCAGTCCCCACATGCCTTGGTAGCGTTCTTTTCGATATGGGAATTAAAGTGTTGGCTATTATTCTCCAACAACAACTAATTTATATGGAAATTCTAGTTTTAGTAGCTTTTTCATTTATATGTAGACCTCTTCCAAGCTCCCCAGCCCATGGGAGAAGGAACGTCGATCGGCGAAAGGAAACGAGAGGCGTTAGCTCACGAGCAAACGCCCTCGCGAGCGTTCCTGTTAACGTTCCCAGAATGCTCGCCCTTGCCATGGTAAAGCAAAGAGCGTTGAACGTCAAGATTCTTGAACTGCTTTTAGAATTTTGCATTGCATCACTTTTGATTTTAATGGCAATTTTTAAGTCTTGGATATTCTCTGCTAATATCAATGCTTACAAACCATCATTGACTCGGTTTTTGTCCCAGAGCGCCAGTCGGCCTTATGAACCCTCTGGTCGGAACCGAACGCGCCGAGCGGCATAGTGAATATCATTTTGCCTTAACGCTCGGCGCTAGGTCTTTCAAGACAGGACGAATGCAGCCTCGTCTTTCAGGGCGAATGCTGCCTCGTCTTTCAGGGCGAATGCTGCCTCGTCTTTCAGGACGAATGCTGCCTCGTCTTTCAGGACGAATGCTGCCTCGTCTTTCAGGACGAATGCTGCCTCGTCTTTCAGGACTAATGCAGCCTCGTCTTTCAGGACGAATGCAGCCTCGTCTTTCAGGACGAATGCTGCCTCGTCTTTCAGGACGAATGCTGCCTCGTCTTTCAGGACGAATGCAGCCTCGTCTTTCAGGACGAATGCAGCCTCGTCTTTCAGGACGAATGCAGCCTCGTCTTTCAGGACGAATGCTGCCTCGTCTTGCAGAGCGAATGCTGCCTCATCTGTCAGGACGAATGCTGCCTCGTTTTTCAGGGCGAATGCTGCCTCGTCTTTCAGGACGAATGCAGCCTCGTCTTTCAGGGCGAATGCTGCCTCGTCTTTCAGGGCGAATGCTACCTCGTCTTTCAGGGCGAATGCTGCCTCGTCTTTCAGGACGAATGCTGCCTCGTCCTTCAGGGCGAATGTTGCCTCGTCCTTCAGGACGAATGCTGCCTCGTCTTTCAGGACTAATGCAGCCTCGTCTTTCAGGACTAATGCAGCCTCGTCTTTCAGGGCGAATGCTGCCTCGTCTTTTAGGACGAATGCAGCCTCGTCTTTCAGGACGAATGCAGCCTAGTCTTTCAGGACGAATGCAGCCTCGTCTTTCAGGACGAATGCAGCCTCGTCTTTCAGGACGAATGCAGCCTCGTCTTTCAGGACGAATGCAGCCTCGTCTTTCAGGACGAATGCAGCCTCGTCTTTCAGGGCGAATGCTGCCTCGTCTTTCAGGACTAATGCAGCCTCGTCTTTCAGGGCGAATGCTGCCTCGTCTTTCAGGACTAATGCAGCCTCGTCTTTCAGGGCGAATGCTGCCTCGTCTTTCAGGACGAATGCAGCCTCGTCTTTCAGGGCTAATGCAGCCTCGTCTTTCAGGACTTATGCAGCCTCGTCTTTCAGGACGAATGCAGCCTCGTCTTTCGGGGCGAATGCAGCCTCGTCTTTCAGGACGAATGCAGCCTCGTCTTTCGGGGCGAGTGCAGCCTCGTCTTTCAGGGCAGCCTCGTCTTTCGGGGCGAGTGCAGCCTCGTCTTTCGGGGCGAGTGCAGCCTCGTCTTTCGGGGCGAGGGCAGCCTCGTCTTTCGGGGCGAGGGCAGCCTCGTCTTTCGGGGCGAGGGCAGCCTCGTCTTTCGGGGCGAGGGCAGCCTCGTCTTTCGGGGCGAGGGCAGCCTCGTCTTTCGGGGCGAGGGCAGCCTCGTCTTTCGGGGCGAGGGCAGCCTCGTCTTTCGGGGCGAGGGCAGCCTCGTCTTTCGGGGCGAGGGCAGCCTCGTCTTTCGGGGCGAGGGCAGCCTCGTCTTTCGGGGCGAGGGCAGCCTCGTCTTTCGGGGCGAGGGCAGCCTCGTCTTTCGGGGCGTGGGCAGCCTCGTCTTTCGGGATGATAGGACGATCGCCGCCTTGTCCTTTCAGGGTGACGCCACGTCTTATAAGCCCACCCTCTGAGTTTTCACGTGGTCATTAATGGAGCTTTAAGAATATATTAATTTTTGTTTCTTAAAACAGAAACCTTTGATGACTAACAACAGTAGGATCCAGACTTTGCTACTTCTGGCGAGCCTGGGAGAGAGGAGCAGACCTTTGGTCCGTGTTTTTTCTGGGATGGATGCAAAATCTTTTTCCTAGTGAATCCTCCTTTGTTAGTTACTCCGATAAGACTTTTCTGCCCAACCGACTTTGCAACTTCAATGTCTCTTTTGGGAGAGGGAGTCTTTTGTCCGGTCCTGGACGTAAATGCTCTTTACGCCTTCGTTCAGAAGTCAAAGTCCTCCACGGAGACATCAAAATCTTTGGAGAAGAGGGGAGCAGACCTTCGGTCAGTACTTCTTCTGAAGGAGGATTACTTTTTCCTTTTATAGGGAAACCTCCTTTAGTTTTTAGCTACAACGATTCTCTCTCCCAGTTCTAGAGAGGAGTCTAAGTGGCAGGCTATGCAATCAAACTTTATCTGGGGTTTGTTTACAAGGAAGAATGGGTGAGTTTCGGGCGTGTGTTTTGATCTCAGCTCCGCCCCTCTCATGTTCACGCAACTTTTGCTTTATGTAGCGGAATGCTGCTCTCTGGAGAAATTAGAGCGTCCCTGTATCTTGATTTTTAGATAATGTTGAGCCTATCGAATAATTAGGTCTTCCTGTCAGCAAGAAGAGTCTCTTCTGACACCAGGACGCTCAGCACCTTGTCTTTTAGAACGTTCAGCGTCTCGCTCTGTTAACCTCTCGGCTCCACGTCTTACAGGACTTTTGGCACCACGTCTTACAGGACTATCGGCGCCACGTCTTACGGGACGATCGGCGCCTCGTCTTTCAGGACGCTCGATGTCAAAGTTCTAGCATGGGGCATGACTTTGAACATGAGAATCTAGGACTTCGTGATGACACTAGTCGAATCGTGTGTCGAGATCAAGGACGCCTTCGTTCTGATTTCTTGGATCTAGAAAGGAGGTTTGTTCTAGGGCAAGAATCATCGGGATAAACATGCTCAGCAGGAAGAGACTTGTTTTTCCCTCAGAATGGTCTCTCAACCCGCAAGTCTGTCAGTCTCTGGATGTTGTGGGGCAGACCTGTATCAGACCTTTTTGCCTCCAACTGGAAGAAGAGGATCCCCTACTGCTGCTCCCTAGTCCCGGATGAGGAAGTTCTGGCAGTGGACTCCTTCCTGATGGATTGGACAGGGGTGGACATGTTTGGGTTGCCCCCGTTCGAGATCATCAATCTGGCCTTCAGGAAATTCGCTCTCCTCGATTCGGGGCGAATGATCATAGCGGCTCCATTCTGGCCTGCTAGGGATGGTTTTCGGAAGTGATGGGCATGTTGATGGACTTCCCAAGAAGACTTCGGCAAGTCCAGATCTTCTCAAACAGCCCCACTTCGAGAAGTATCATCTTACCCCCCTTGCTCTCAACTGACTTCCTTCAGACTGACTAGAAGCTTGTCAGATCTCGAGGCTTTTCGGCACAAGCGACGAAATCTATCGCCAGAGCAAGGAGGATCTCTTCACAAAGAGTCTACCAATCTAGGTGGGAGACCTTTAGAGCTTGGTGCAGGCGGCACAGGTTTCCTCATCCACTACCTTTCTGAGCCAGATTGCAGACTACTACTTGTACCTCAGACAGGATGCTAAGCTGGCTGTATCTACCATCAATGGATACAGCAGTATGCTCTCCGCCATCTTTAGGCATAGAGGCCTAGAGTTGTCCCAAAATCAAGGTTTGCAGGACCTCTGGGTCTTATCAGACGACGTAATAGGTACTCTTAAACCTGGATGTGGTGTTTAAGTTTCTGTGCTCCAACAAATTTGAACCTATCTCGCTAGCCTCTCTTCGGGTTGTAGCAAAGAAAACCCTCTCCCTTATGACTCTAGCGAATGCCAAGAGGTCAGCGAAGTCCAGGCGATTGGGAAGAGGGTGAACTTCAATTAGGATAGGGCAGTTTGTGGCTTAAGGTTCATCTTTCTCGTAAAGAGCGAGAACCCTTCGTAACCCTGTCCTACGACGTTTGATGTCATTAACCTCACGAACCTAGTGGGTCGAGAAAAGGAAAGACTCCTCTGCCCAGTTAGGTCTCTTAAGTTTTTTTTTTTTTGGCTCACACTATGAACGTGAGCTGTGCATCCAACTTGTTTTGGTGTTCAGTGAAAGGTCCGCCAAAACCCGTCTAAGTATGCTTTGTCCTTTTTCCTGAGGGAGAAAATTAGGGAAGCCCACCTCTTATGTGAGGAGGAACACTTCGCCCTGTTGAAATTACGGGCTCACGAAGTGAGAGCCATTGCTACCTCTCTGGCATATCAGGAATATATGTTAGTTAGGCTGTTCATGGATGCTATTTTCTGGAGGAGCAACTGTCTTCGCTTCTCATTAACTTAGAGAGGTGAGAGTAGACTTTGGCAAGTGCTATACCTTGGGCCCATACATAGCTGCGGTTTCTGTATTAGGCAAAGGAGTTAATAACCCCACTCAACCTTGGTTTATATGCATGTATGAGGGTTTGTGTTTTTATGATGGTCTGTGGACTTCGTCTTGTGGTGCGGTTCCCTCAGTCTAGATAGATAGTTTATGTCTATGTTGCAGGGTTAGGTGGTTAGTTTGAGTAAGGTTGCAGTTTTTATTATATGGGGCGAAGGTAGTTTCTGAAGTCTAGTCAAGTTGTTGGTCTTATCCCTTTGACAGACTCGATTGAGTTTTTTGCAGCTTTGCAGGCTTACTCCTGGATAACTCCTAAGGGAAAGCCACTCTAAAGGCTGTACCTTTGAATCAGCTACCTTAGCAGGCAAGGAATCAAGGTGTTTTTATCTCCTACAACTCTTTTGTTGTTTCCCCAACGATGTTTACTGTCTGTTTCCCTCCTCCAAATGTGTGAATCAGCTATATATATATAACTGCCAGGTAAGTACTATTCATAAAAATGGAGTTTTTATGATAAAACAAAGTTTTATGAATACTTACCTGGCAGTTATATATATATTCTTAGGCCCACCCACCTCCCCTCAGGAGACAGGTCGGGCATAGATGAACTGAAGTCTTAGACATGGGAATGATTCCTTGGACCACCCTGTGACGGGTGTTACCACCTACCTCCCAACCACCACAAGGCGGTTGCCTCGTTTTGAAAAATTCTGCCGATTTAGAGATATCAGCTATATATATATAACTGCCAGGTAAGTATTCATAAAACTTTGTTTTATCATAAAAACTTTTAAATCTTCATTGTTATTGACTATACGTTCATGGTGTTTTGTTCCCATGTACTAAACATCACATTCCGTGGAATTTAAGTTCTGGTGTTACAAATTTTATCTTCATGCCGTGTCAAACTATCCAAATTCCTTGTTTTTAAATATTAAACTTAGCCGGTGAATATATAATAGCTGACGTCTCCGACGGCTCGACAGATTCCAAAAACTCGCGAGCGATCGCCATGAAGGTTGCGGGTGTGCCCACCAGCGCCGACTATCGGCCAGATACCGCATATACTTGTCAATCTCTCCAGTTCTTCTGTGTCGGTCTTGTCGACAAGTTGGTTCCGCTCGCTTTAGACCTAGAGTTTTCGACCGAATTGGTGAAGTACTCTATTTTGGTTGTTTATTGGCTTTCGCTGTGTTGGTGTGTTTCTTCAATTAAACTCTTGAAACCCTTTTTTTGGCTGGTGTTTATTGTTGATGACTTTGGTTTTGACTTGGATTTTCTCTGATTGTTCAAAATGGCTGACCCTTCTCCTGTATATCGCAAGTGTGCGAGGGATTGTAACAAATGTCTTCCCAAGGCCTCTATCGACCCTCATACTGTTTGTTCTAATTGCCGGGGTAAATCCTGCCAATTAGGAGATCAGTGTGAGGAGTGCGTGGTCTTGTCGGAATTCGAATGGCTTGAGTATGAAAAATATACTCGTAAGCTTGAGAGAGATAGGGTGAGGAGAAGCTCCTCTAGATCTTTGGAATTTTCCTCCTCCCATGCCCCTGAACCTAATCCTTCCCCTGTAGTAGTTGTTCCTGAACCCCCTACTAGCACTCATGAACCGTCCATGAGGGATATGTTTTTAGCAATTCAAGCTTTAGGCGAAAAAGTTGAGTCCTTAGCATCGGACAGAAACCAACTTATGTCAGATGTTAAGTTGAAGTGTCAGAGTGGTAAAACAGAAAATCTAAGTGATAAAGTGATAAGTGCGCAAAATGTGTTTAGTGTTGTGACCGAGGGTTCGTCTGTTCGTGCTTGTCGCTCCCCTAGTCCGAGACCTCTTTCAGGCTCCCCTGCACCAGGGAGAAGTAATGTCGTAGGACTTAAGGGGGCGTGAGGTGTAAACCTACGTACAGACGTTCCCTCTTTGGTATCAGACGTTTCTCGTCAAGATCGTCCTTACCATAAGACGGGTGAGACTAAGATCTCCTCGTCCTCCGAAGACTTATCGCATAAGAAACCTTGGCGCAAGGTTTCTAGACCCTTAAAGCGAAAGTCAGTCCCTTCAGGACAGGTCCAGCGTCCTGGCTGTTGCCATTGGGGCAGCTCTGACCATTTGCAGTCATCGGATGACTGTTCGCCTGTTAAGCGAAAGCGTAACACGGGGTCCGAGGGTCACGGTAGAGGTAATGTTTTGCCAACGCAGACGTTACCGACGTCACGGCCCGTTCCGACTCCCGTTGATCCGAAGTGGGTTGTCCTGCGGGACATGCAGTCTAAGCTTGCCTCCCTTATGGAAGAGTATGACTTTGATCAGGTTCACGATGATCCTTTGCTTGCCGGTCGCCAGTGCGCTGAACGTGACTCGGGCCTTCAGCCGCCTAAACGAGTGTTTTCTCGTCCGTTTGACGTTAGTGCTAACGTTTCTAGTGCTCTGAAACGCGATGCTAGTCGTGTACCTAGTCATTCACGTCAGTCACGTGACATGGATCCCCCTTTGCTACAGTCTCAGACTGACGTTCAGCTGCTGCCGCCGCAGCCCCGCACTGACGTTCGCCGACCGGCTCCGTTGCCTCGACGTGACGTTGAGCGTCTGTCACCGCAGTCGGAAGTTGTTTTGCCTGCTCAGACTCTGCAGTCAATGCAGGTCGGACGTGATGTCGAGCGACAATCTACTTCAGCTGTTGTTGTTGGTCAGTCACAAGACTTTCATTCCTTTCAGCAGCGACGTGACGTCGTTTCCTCTTCTGCTGCTGCTGCTCCGTTGCTTGTTGACATTGCCTGTCAAGCGTTGCCTCCTCGGCATGTCTCTCCGTATCATGAGACTCGGCAGTTGTCGGACGAAGTTCCGTCGGATGAGGAAGTCGCTGATCCCCTTCCAACTGATATGCCTTTGGGGACTTTGTTAGATGGAGAGGAGCCTAGAGTTTCTCAGCCCTCTCTTGATTTTAAAAAGATCATGCTGATTTTTAAGGAACTGTTTCCTGACCATTTTGTGACTGCTGCTCCTCGTTCGCCTCCATCAGAGTTTACGCTAGGCCTAGCTGCTTCGACGCCGTCGTTTATGAAGCTAGTGCTCTCTCGCTCTTCTAAGATAGCTTTGCGTTTACTAGGCGACTGGTTGATAACCAGGAGGAGTTTGGGGAAGACGGCCTTTGCTTTCCCCCCTTTTAAACTGGCTTCTAGAGCGAGCGTCTGGTATGACACGGGAGAAGTTCTCGGCTTGGGAGTTCCTGCCTCTGCCCAGGGAGACTTCTCAAGCCTCGTAGACTCTCCCCGTCGCCTGGCCATGAGACGCTCAAAAGTTTACTGGTCCTCTTCGGACCTTGATCATCTCCTCAAAGGGGTTTATAGGGCCTTCGAAGTTTTTAACTTCTTGGATTGGTCGCTGGGAGCCTTGAGCAGGAAGATCTCTTCGGCCGACCGTGATGTATCCGTGCTAATTATGTCCTGCATGGACAAAGCTATCCGTGATGGCTCTAATGAGCTCGCTGCTACCTTTACGGCAGGAGTCCTTAAGAAGAGGGAGACTCTTGGTTCGTTCCTTTCTGCAGGAGTAACTCCCTGTCAAAGGTCAGAGCTTCTCTTTGCTCCGTTGTCATCTGCCTTGTTCCCTCGGCAGTTGATTAAGGATATCGCAGCTTCTTTGGTGCAGAAGGATACCCACGACTTGATGGCTACGTCAGCGCGTAAGGCTGCTCCTTCATCATCTTATGTCGTTAGACCTAAGCTCGATACTCCAGCAACGAGGTTTATCCCGCCCTTTCGTGGCAAAGCTCCCAGTAAGGGAGGCGCTCGTGCCGACAGTAAGAGAGGCAAGAGGAGAGGATCTAAGTCCTCCCGTGACAGAGTCTGACTGCCCACGTCCTCAGACAGCGGTAGGGGCCAGACTGAACAACTTCTGGCAGGCCTGGGAGAAGAGGGGTGCAGACCGGGAGTCTGTTTTGTTGCTAAAGGAGGGGTACAAAATACCTTTTGTACGGAGACCTCCTCTAGTAAAAGTCCCTTTAGACCTCTCTCCCAGGTATCGAGAGGAGTCAAAGAGGCAGGCATTACATCTGCAGGTGTCTCAGTTGCTAGAGAAGGGTGCGGTGGTGAAAGTCTCGGACCTTCAATCACCGGGGTTTTACAACCGTCTCTTCCTAGTACCAAAGCATACAAGAGGTTGGAGGCCGGTGCTGGATGTCAGTGCGCTCAACGTTTTTGTTGTCAAAACAAAATTTACGATGGAGACCACCAAATCCGTTCTAGCAGCGATCAGAGAGGGAGACTGGATGGTCTCTCTCGACCTGCAGGATGCGTACTTCCACATTCCTATACACCCAGATTCTCAACCGTATCTGAGGTTTGTATACAGGAATGTGGTGTACCAATTCCGAGCACTGTGCTTCGGCCTCAGCCCTGCTCCTCTTGTTTTTACGAGGCTCATGAGAAATGTAGCAAAATTCCTACATTTATCGGGGATTCGAGCCTCCCTGTACCTGGACGACTGGCTGCTCAGAGCGTCGTCCCGTCATCGCTGTCTGCAGGACCTTCAATGGACGTTGGATCTTGCAAAGGAGTTGGGACTGTTGGTGAACATAGAGAAGTCTCAGCTGACTCCCTCCCAAACGATTCTCTATTTGGGGATGGAGATTCCGAGTCTAGCTTTTCGGGCTTTTCCGTCTGCCACCAGGATAGAGCAAGCCTTGCTCAAAGTCCGCCTCATGCTGAGGAAAGACCATTGCTCTGTGAGAAGTTGGATGAGCCTCCTAGGGACGCTGTCATCCCTGGAACAATTTATCTCTAGGGAGACTTCACCTTCGCCCTCTCCAGTTCCATCTAGACTCCCATTGGAACAAGAACAAGACTTTAGAGGCGGTCTCGATCCCGATCTCCGAACCAGTAAAGACGTGCCTGAGCTGGTGGGACAGCAATATGGGTCTTCGAGAGGGTCTGTCCCTGGCAGTCAAGAACCCAAACCACGTGTTATTTTCAGACGCGTCGGATTTGGGTTGGGGAGCGACTCTGGACGGTCTGGAATGTTCGGGTCTTTGGACGACAGATCAGAGGAGCCTTCACATCAACTGCAAGGAGCTGTTGGCTGTTCACTTGGCCTTGACGAGTTTCGAGAGTCTTCTTCGAAACAAGGTGGTAGAAGTGAATGCGGACAACACCACAGCCTTGGCGTACATCTCCAAGCAAGGAGGCACTCACTCCCACACTCTGTTCGTCATCGCAAGGGACCTCCTCATCTGGTCAAAACATCGAGGCATCTCACTGTTGACGAGGTTCGTCCAGGGGAAATTGAACGTCTTGCCGGACTGTCTCAGTCGGAGAGGTCAGGTGATCCCTACAGAATGGACCCTCCACAAGGACGTGTGCAAGAGTCTTTGGATGACTTGGGGTCAGCCCACCATAGACCTCTTTGCGACCTCACTGACCAAAAGGCTCCCGACCTATTGCTCTCCAGTCCCAGATCCAGAGGCGGCCCACATAGATGCCTTTCTGTTGGACTGGTCTCACATGGACGCTTACGCATTTCCGCCGTTCAAGATCATCAACAAGGTTTTGCAGAAGTTCGCCTCTCACGAAGGGACAAGGTTGACGTTGGTTTGTCCCCTCTGGCCCGCGAGAGAGTGGTTCACAGAGGTACTTCAATGGCTGGTAGACGTCCCAAGGAGTCTGCCCTTACGGATAGATCTCTTACGGCAGCCCCACGTAAGGAGTCTTCATCAAAGCCTCCCCGCGCTTCGTCTGACTGCCTTCAGACTATCAAAAGACACTCAAGAGCTCGAGGATTTTCGAAGGAGGCAGCTAGAGCGATCGTGAGGGCTAGGAGATCATCTACTATTAAGGTCTACCAGTCGAAGTGGGAGGTCTTTAGAGAGTGGTGCAAGTCCTCCTCTATTTCCTCTTCCAGTACCTCTGTAGCCCAAATTGCGGACTTTCTCCTGCATCTGAGAAATGTTCGCTCCCTCTCTGCTCCCACTATTAAAGGCTACAGGAGCATGTTGGCGTCTGTTTTCAGACATAGAGGCTTGGATCTGTCAAATAACAAAGATCTCCAAGATCTCCTTAAGTCCTTCGAGACCTCTAAGGAGCGTCGTATGTCAAATCCCGCTTGGAACTTAGACGTGGTCCTAAGGTTCCTAATGTCAGACAGGTTTGAACCATTGCATTCAGCCTCCCTGAAGGATCTCACCCTCAAGACGCTTTTTTTGGTGTGCTTGGCTTCGGCTAAAAGGGTCAGTGAGATCCATGCTTTTAGTAAGAACATCGGCTTCTCTACGAATAAGGCTACATGTTTGCTTCAACTTGGTTTTTTGGCTAAGAACGAACTGCCGTCTCGTCCTTGGCTTAAATCTTTTGAAATACCTAGTCTGTCAGAAATCGTAGGTAACGAAGTTGAAAGAGTGCTGTGCCCCGTTAGAGCTCTTAAGTTTTACTTAGCTCGAACTAAACCATTACGAGGTGGTTCTGAGGCCTTATGGTGCTCCGTTAAGAAGCCCTCATTGCCCATGTCTAAAAATGCGTTATCGTACTTTATTAGACTTTTAATCCGGGAGGCACATTCTCATTTAAATGAGAAAGATCGTTGTTTGCTTAAGGTCAAGACGCATGAAGTGAGAGCGATAGCAACTTCGGTGGCTTTTAAGCAAAACAGGTCTCTTCGAAGTATTATGGTCGCGACCTTTTGAAGGAGCAAGTCGGTGTTCGCTTCATTTTACTTAAAAGACGTCCAGACTCTTTATGAGGACTGCTACACCCTGGGTCCATTCGTTGCAGCGAGTGCAGTAGTGGGTGAGGGTTCTACCACTACATTCCCTTAATCCCAATATCCTTTTAATCTTCTCTTGAAATGTTTTTAATCTTGTCTTGGGTTGTACGGAAGACTAGGAAGTCTTTCGCATCCTTTTTGATTTGGCGGGTGGTCAAATGTTGTTTCTTGAGAGCGCCCAGATTAAGGGTATTGATGAGGTTCTGTTATAGGGGTGTTCGCCCTGGATATAACAGCTCCTGGGAGTCTTTCAGCATCCTGAGAGGATGGCTGGGCTTCGTGGGGAAAGCGGACTAATGAGGCAGAGTAATCGTCAGTCAGCTTCCTTGCCAGGTACCTATACTTAAGTTGGTTTTTTATGAAATATTTGTCAAAAAACTCTTGAGCATATACGCCTTTATTGTTGTATTAATACTGGTCTCTACCCACCACCATGGGTGTGAATCAGCTATTATATATTCACCAGCTAAGTTTAATATTTAAAAATGATATTTTAATTATAAAATAAATTTTTTAATATACTTACCCGGTGAATATATAAATCAAAGGACTTCCCTTCCTCCCCGATAGAGACCCAGCGGACTGAGAAGAACTGGAGAGATTGACAAGTATATGCGGTATCTGGCCGATAGTCGGCGCTGGTGGGCACACCCGCAACCTTCATGGCGATCGCTCGCGAGTTTTTGGAATCTGTCGAGCCGTCGGAGACGTCAGCTATTATATATTCACCGGGTAAGTACTGTATATTAAAAAATTTATTTTATAATTAAAATATCATTTTTCACACAGTTCCTCATACTTCCGGTTGCGAGTCCCCCATTTTCATGTCCTTTAATATTGTACAAATGAATGATCTCGTATTAATTTTTTAAGTATTCTTTTACTGCTTAACTGGGCTTTACGTTGAGATTTCTGGTCAAGAGTACATACACGTGCAAGGCAATACAGCTTTAATATATTTATGAAATCTATTTTAATATTTTGAAGCTTTTAGTATACCCCGTGAAACTGTATTCTGTACCAGTCGTTGTAGTGCAAAATTCGGGAAAACTTTTAGCACACAACTCTCCTAATTGTTCGTTGCCATCGAGAGGATTTTTGGAAGTGAAACAATGAGTATCCTTTAAAACACATGCGTTTTCTGTTGTAACAATTTAATGTTTGAATTTTTTCGTAAATGTTTTCGATGTATCGGTGGGTATTTTGGGCTATTGTGATTTTATAGCCTATTTCGATTGGATAAATGAATATTAAGGTCATTTATTTATGCAACTTTTTTTTCCGGTGATTTTTAAATCTTAATTTTGGGTTGATTTTCTATCAGTTGTGTGGATTGAAATCTTAATTCGGTTAAATGTGAATCTATAAACCTGTGCATACGATATTTGGCCGTTGGATCGGGTCTTTATCAGAATACTTAGTGGAGGGTTCCTCTTTCGATCACTTTCCTTTACCACTCTTAAAACAAGAACACCTGACAAGCTGGATTGAACAAGGGTTGGAGGTATTAGATTTGCTTTCAAGACCTTTTGGGTCAAGGTTAAAGGTTGGGTTCTTATAAGTAGCCTACAACGGTTCACATAATCTCATTCCATACTCTATTCCTTCCTATATATATATTTCCATATATTTTATATCTATCAACGGATAAAGTAAATACTTCTGTAAAGATATTGGCATTATACGTAGCACCTTCAATACTTATCTTTTGAAGGAAAACAAAGTTTATTGATTATATATCTTAACACTAGATAAATAAATTTTTGGTACAAGCAATGGCTTTATAACGAATTGACGTCAGAGGGAAAGTTTAATGTCATAACTTATAGCAATACACTGTATATTCATGTTGCAAAGTCTCTGTAGGTCATACAGCTTTGTCCCAATATTTTGTTATTCTATCTAGTGATTCCTGCAGTAGCACTTTTAAGTCTTTCATATTTTTTTGTCTAGCTATAGTTTTTTACTTAGCCCCATATATATTCAATGGCGTTTTATCCGGTGGTATTGCAGTAGACGAATAGCTCTCTGGCCGTACTCAGCTGCTATCTTCTCAATGACATACCGTACACACACTCGCTGTCAATACACACTTGGTCATTCAATCTTGCTGATAACCCTCGTGGAAAAAGTAAAGAAGTCATACGCACCAAAAGGATAATCGGACAAAAATATAAGTAATATAAGATTAACAAATAAAACTCCTATGGTAGTGCCTAATTCCAATTTATACTTCCATACCAAAATTAAATATTGGAATAGTATAAGGCTCACACTATTTTAACAAGACAGTTTTTTTTTTATTATTAATTTGAAATCCTTCATCTACTCTGGTGCTTGAGGTTATCGCCTCTTAAAAGGTACAATACAATGGTTAGCTTCTGGCATTTAAAAGTTTAATCCGCCTTTGGGGATAAACCGATTAGGTTCCTCCCTCAGTGGGTGAGGTGTCCAAAGGTACTGGTCCGACGGCATGTTATTGTGGTGATGATCAAACCGTTTGACATTTTACTCACGTTCCGAGGATTGGTGATATATAAGGACAAGATTCAAACTTTTACCAACTTTGTTTTATATATCTAACCATAACACTTGCATACTTTCACTTTTGTTCACGTTTTGACAAACGTAATGATTGACTTCAGTACTAATTACGTATAACTACTACTGCTACAGTTTTCAGTGATGGTAACGAGAAAAAATTAATCTTTTTAAATCAAGTCAATTAGGTCCTTCTTCGACGAACTTGCTCTAAATTACATATCCTCCAATTTAGCATTGCACACTTTCATAAACGTTACTCACTCACTCAGTCTTCAAACTGGCTACTGCAAGGTACAATCTTGTTCTTACGGATGAAAATAACTGTATATGAATACATTGAATTACAATATATTAATGACAATAGGGTAATCGACTAAACACAGAGTGTACGTTTTTTAACTATGGTTACTCGTTAAGGTTCCGTTAATTTTGTTTTACACATGTGAAGATCCCTGACTTAGGTTACACAAATGTGAAGGTCCCTGACTAAGGTTACACAAATGTGAAGGATCAGTGACTTTGGTTACACAAATGTGAAGCTTTAGTGACTTTGGTTACACAAATGTGAAGGTTTAGTGACTTTGGTTATACAAATGTGAAGGTTACTGAATCAGGTTACACAAATGTGAAGGTTACTGAATCTGGTTACACAAATGTGAATGTTACTGAATCTGATTACACAAATGTGAAGGTTTGGTGGATTTGGTTACATAAATAAGAAGGTTTAGTGAATTTGGTTACATGAACTTGAAGGTTTAGTTACTTTGGTTGCCTAAATGTCAAAGTTTAGTGATTTTGGTTACACTTGTGAAAGCATAGTGAATTTGGTTACACAGATGTGGTGGTTTAGTTGCTTTGGTTGCACTTATTTAGGTTTAGTGAATTTGGTTACACAATTGGGAATGTTTTGTACATTGGGTTACACAAATGTGAAGGGTTAATGACTTTGGTTACACAAATGTGAAGGTTTACTGACTTTGGTTACACAAATGTGAAGGTTTACTGACTTTGGATACACAAATGTGAAGGTTTAGTGACTTAGTTAAACAAATTTGAAGGTTTAGTGAGCTTGATTACACACTTGTGAAGGCTTAGTACATTTGGTTACACTAATGGGAAAGTTTAGTGTATTTGGTTACACAAATGTGAAGGTTTGGTGACTTTGGTTACACTGTGAATGTAACGTGAATGGTTAGAATGTAAATGTTTAGTGAAATTGGTTACACAAATGTGAAGGTTTAGTGACTTTAGTTACACAAATTTGAAGGTTTACTGGATTTGGTTACACACTTGTGAAGGTTTGGAGAATTTAGTTAAACTTGGTTTAGTGACTGATTACCCAGTTATTGAGTTTTAGTGAATCTAGTTACACACTTGTTGAGGTTTCATAACTCAGGTTACACCAATGTGAATGTGTCGTGACTTTGGTTAGAATAAGAATGTTTAGTGATTAGTTGGCAACAAATAAATTTGTGAATTTGGTTACACTTATAGTAATCTGGTGAATTTGGTTACACACCAGTGAGGAGTTAGTGAATTCAGTTACTCTTGTGAAGGTTTAGTGACTTTGGTTACACCAATGTGAAGGTTTGGTGACTTTGGTTACACCAATGTGAAGGTTTGGTGACTTTGGTTACACCAATGTCAAGGTTTGGTGACTTTGGTTACACCAATGTCAAGGTTTGGTGACTTTGGTTACACCAATGTCAAGGTTTGGTGACTTTGGTTACACCAATGTCAAGGTTTGGTGACTTTGGTTACACCAATGTGAAGGTTTGGTGACTTTGGTTACACCAATGTGAAGAGGTTTGGTGATTTTGGTTACACCAATGTGAAGAGGTTTGGCGACTTGGTTACACCAATGTGAAGAGGTTTGGGGACTTGGTTACACCAATGTGAAGAGTTTTTGCGACTTGGTTACACCAATGTGAAGGTTTGGCGCCTTGGTTACACCAATGTGAAGGAATGGTGACTTGTTTACACCAATGTGAAGTTTTGGTGACTTGATTGCACCAATGTGAAGTTTTGGTGACTTAATTGCACCAATGTGAAGTTTTGGTGACTTGATTGCACCAATGTGAAGTTTTGGTGACTTGATTGCACCAATGTTTAGGTTTGGTGACTTGGTTGCACCAATGTGAAGGTTTGGTGACTTGGTTGCACCAATGTGAAGGTTTGGTGACTTGGTTGCACCAATGTGAAGGTTTGGTGACTTGGTTGCACCAATGTGAAGGTTTGGTGACTTGGTTGCACCAATGTGAAGGTTTGGTGACTTGGTTGCACTAATGTGAAGGTTTGGTGACTTAGTTGCACCAATGTGAAGGTTGAGTGACTGGTTGCACACTTGTCGAAGTTTAGTGAATTTGGTTACACAAATGTGAAGATTTAGTCACTTGGGGTTACACAACTGTGAGTACGTAGTGACTTTGATTAGAATGTGAATGTTTAGTGAATTTGGTTACACAAACTATAGTTTAGTGAAATTGGTTACACTTGTGAATGTTTGCTGTATTTAGTTACACACTAAATTTAATTACTTTGGTTACACACTTGTGAATGTTTGAATTTGGTTACACTTGTGAATGTTTGAATTTGGTTACACTTGTGAAGGTTTGGTAAATCTGGTTACATGTGAAGGTTTGGTGAATCTGGTTACACGTGAAGGTTTGGTGAATTTGGTTACACGCTTATGAAGGTTTGGTGAATTTGGTTAAACGCTTGTTAAGGTTTGGTGAATTTGGTTGCACACTTGAGAAGTTTGGTGAATTTGGTTGCACACTTGAGAAGTTTGGTGAATTTGGTTACATACATAAGAAGGTTTAGTGAATTTGGTTACATAAGAAGGTTTAGTGAATTTGGGTAGTCAAATGTGAAGGTTTAATGAATTTATTTAAGCAATTGTGAATGTTTAGTGACTTTGGTTAGAATTTGAATGTTTAGTGAATTAGGTTACACAAAATTTGGTGAATTTGGTTACACAAATTTTGGTGAATTTGGTTACACACTTGTGAAGATTAGGTGAATTTGGTTACACGCTTGTGAAAATATGGTGAATTGGGTTACCCACTTGTGAGAGTTTAGAGAATTTAGTTACACTTGTGAAGATTTGGAGTTTCCGGTCAGACACTCCAGTCACACTTGAGTGCTTAAACCCCAGTCAGGCACTTAAGAGTGTGCGAAAATCTCCAGTCAGACACTTAAGAGTGTGCGAGAGACTCCAGTCAGATACTTAAGAGTGTGCGAGAGACTCCAGTCAGGCACTTAAAAGTGTGCTTAGACTCCAGTCAGTACTTAAGAGTGTGCGAGAGACACTTAGGAGTGTGCGAGACACATTTAGGAGTGTGCGAGACACACTTAGGAGTGTGCGAGACACACTTAGGAGTGTGCGAGAGACACTTAGGAGGGTGCGAGAGACACTTAGGAGGGTGCGAGAGACACTTAGGAGTGTGCGAGAGACACTTAGGAGTGTGCGAGAGACACTTAGGAGTGTGCGAGAGACACTTAAGAGTGTGCGAGAGACTCCAGTCAGTACTTAAGAGTGTGCGAGAGACTCCAGTCAGGCACTTAAGAGTGTGCGAGAGAGACTCCTACAATAGCCATTTTTCCACTCCTCCACAGTACCAGCTTGACTATAATCACATGGAGACGTCTCTCAGAAGGAAGTACATTCGTTTCGAAATTCAGTGTAATTTAATCTAATTTGGTAATTGGTTATATTGAAAATGTTTTTTTCTTTTTGTTTCAGTATAACTATTGTTGCTGATATGCAAGTAAAAAACATCCCTGAAATAATAACCCATGGGGCTTGCATGCACAGCACATTATGTACCATTTACCAGATCATAGTAGCAATGAGGTAATGTTCATTTTGCGAACGTAGTGAAGCTCGGCGGAGCAAAAACCATTAGGAGTGAGGTGTATCATGGATGATTAATACTTTAATTTCCAGCCACTTACAAGAACTGTATTTTTCCAACTAGTTATATTGTTTATTTTGCATTTCTGCATTATTCATGTAAATCAATCGTTTTCGGCATTTCTCCACCCAAAACAATGGTTTCCCCACTGGAGTCCAAAAATTTGTAAAAGACTGGTTTGCCCCAATAATCGTCAGAAATGCATAAATTAAATGATAATGAGTAGCAAATATATATGGTTCATGTATTTGGCTTGAAATTAGTGTCATATATTTCCCCTTTTGAGCTGTGAATATTATTTTCCTACATAAGGAAATTGACGTTTCCAGTTTCAACAGTTCTTTACCACTTCCATATATAAGGTTATTGTATAAATAACCTAGAATTCTTCGAATTTGGTGTCTTAAGTAACACTGTGATTTAGGTATGTTAATCTATTTTTCAAGATGTTTTGCCTTTTTTACATCACCTTTTTGCTTTTAGGGTTGAAATTGGTCTTAACACGTGACTGTTTACTTGAAATTCTTAGGATTTATCTTTCCAAGGTATTTGCTTTCCTGTGGAATTTTGATTGCATTTGACTTGCATTGTTTTACGTGATATCTTGTTAGATGCAGAGACTAGTTACTAAATTTAGTAAATTAAGTTTTTTTTTTTTTATGCTGACAAATTTATTGAAGTTTTCACAAAACTAGTGAGGTTGAAGTCGAACCTTTATAAGTTCGTGCAAGAAGCGATTGAAGAGGAATTAAAATTAATGCAGTGTCAATGTTTGTGTGTAGTTTGTATATAACCTTTGGGATTTAAATGCTTAAAATTTTGTGAAAATTATCTCGGCAGCTTAATACACAAGAAGTGTATTGTTTTTACCAGGTGTTTTAGACAGTGTTTAAGTGGGTAAGCAAATTAAGAGAATCTTTATAAATAACTATTGGGATATATTTGGTACTACACTCAATCTTTTTTTTGGCTCAGGCCATGTCGTCGTGATGGAAGTTCCTTTAGGGTAGCTTCTTAGGGTATATTTGACTACGGTAATATTCCCAGAGAATTATACTTTTAAGGTATCCAGAATTCTAACTCTTGGAGCGAATATCCCTAAATAAATCTTACAGGGATATCGCATAATATCAGAGGACGTATTCTTGACACGCCACATAGCTATCTTCACCCAGAACAGCATTAACGCTTCGAGGGGTCAAAGTGGCAAGAAAACGAAAAACGAGAATGAAAGGAGAGCCGTTCATAAGGTACCTCTCCTATCCCGCTTAGTGTGTACATGATGACGTCGACAGCGCCATCTTTATTCCTTATCGCTTAGCTCTACTACTTGGTGTTTCCCTTGTGATTCTCTCGTTATTTTGGATTTAATTCAACATTATGATGCTTTCTCCAGCCTCTTCTGCCTCTGGAAAGTTGAGTATTATCTTTACTGTGTATAAATGTAAGCTCTTGTCGTTTTGAATTAAATCAAAAGTGATATTAACGTAAACAAGAGCTGTTGCCTACCGGAGGCGTCCTGGATGCTGTCGCTCGCTATGCAAGAGTCATTTAGGTAGCCAGAGCGACATTCCCGGTTATTATGCTTTAATAAATCTAGCAATTTAGCTCTTCTAGGAAATTATTTATATGATGCCGTTAGTATTCAGTTTCGGCGATTTAGGTAACTGATCCTGCCCTACGCTAGGCTTAGTAGCCTAGGGTCTGGCCCTAGTACTTTCATGCATGATATACAGATTTCCGAGTTATGTTATTGAAGCTATAGGCACATTTTATACACGTAAGATATTGTTGAATTCTTATCTTCCAAGATTGTATAAGAGAGTGTTTCGGTGATTTAGGTAATCGATTCTCACCGCGCCTAGGCTAGTAGCCTACGGGGCTTTAGTATACATTCGCACACATCCCGGTTGTTCTTTTTTCCTCTGGAGACTTAAGTTCAATCCCTTTTCCCTCTGAGTTAAGCCTTAGGCTTAATCCTAGTGGTTCTATCTGAATAGTATTCAGGTATAACTATACTAGGATGTTTGTCCTGTCCTTGTAACCAGAGTGACTGGATTTTGGGTTTAGGGCAGAACATCAGAGTAATTAGTCTGGGGTCTGTCTTCCTGGCATAGAGAATGAGATTCCTTTGATATGTTAGGCGCAGACATAGGAGGCTTAGTCTCCCTAGCCCACGTCGGAAGGATTCTGTACGAGGTGATTCCTTTTACTAGTGGTCTAGCACTAGCAGACTAGTCCAGTGTTATTCTCGGGCTGGAAAATGAGATTTTCCAATGCCTAGTGAAATAACATTAAACCTTGTTCTGGTATTGAAGAAGGTGGCAAGTATTGCTGACCTCCCTCTTTAATAGACAAACCCTAGGCTAGGATGAGCTTTCTTAGCCGCTGGGTTAGATCTCATACTAGAACGAAGTTTGCAGGACCCTTTTCCCTCTCCCTCCTCTTTCCTTAGTGATGGCCTAGCCATTACATCTCTTGGACGTAGTCCTCCATCGGTACCTAGTGTAGGTTAGGATGTGGGACTGGCTCAGTCCTCTGCCTGCCGGCCGGCAGAGGCCTACTTTCTGTAGAGTGAACTCCAGACCTCCCTTGGTCTTCCATCCATTTTTGTCGGTAGAGCCCGGCAGGTTATGGATAAAAAAGGAAGCCTGAATGCTACATTCTCCCCTCCTTTATGTTCACTCTTTCTGTATGGAAGGTTGTAAGGCAGGGCCGCCTTATAACCTTACATCCATACTGTTTCTCTTGCTAGTGTATTGTACCCATAGCCCGGCTGCCGGCTTAGCGACCGGCAGCCGGGTGCGTGGAAGTTCTCTGGTTCCTAGTCACTGCCGGCCGGCAATGGAAGCACACCCTTAGACCTGCCGGCCACTACGATTAGCGGCCGGCAGCCGGGTGCTAACGTTTTTCAGTTGCCGGCCAGCATTGATTGCCGGCCGGCGCACACGCAACCAGCGATCTGCCGCCCAATAGTTAAAGGTAGCATACCTTTGAGCTATACCTACATGCCAGCCGGCACGACATTATATGATATACAGTAGCCAGCACTTTTGCAGTGTAGTACACACTGCATTGAAAAAACTACAGTATAGAGTATATTGTAACACTAAAGTTCTTCCAACATACTTGTTGTTATCTTGTACAGCCTTTTGTTGAGACCGTACAATATAAAGTGAGTTCTATCTTTATTTATATTACCGCGTATATTAAAACTCTATATCATGGTGTGAGCTACACCTTAATTTTTGCTTAGGAAAATATGAAGGTTTTTTCTAGAATAAGAATTAAACTTACTTTTAATACCTTGGGAGGTTACAGCAATTGGCCGGGTAGAGAATACAAGTATGTGTCTTTCCTTCTTTCCTTTCTAGCTTAACTGTCATAAGCTATATATATTAAGTTTAATCCAGTGATATGTCTTCACTAGATACTCATGGATTTTCTTCTTTACAGGAGGACCATCCGAAGTGCGGGAGCATGTTTTGCAATGTCCGCAGCAAAAACTTCTGTGGACATGAGTTGTGCAGGAGGCATGCGGCATGCGCATCCTCCAAAGGTGATCTCCGGTATTGGGACCCTCAGGTATGTGCTATATGTTCTAACCTGATTACCGAGGCATTTGACACCCCTAATTCGGCGGAGTCAAGGTATGCAGCTAGGGTAAAGTTGCGAACCTGGGTGAGGGGTTTTCAAAAAAACACTTCAGGCCCCTACCTTCCAAGCGAAAAGATAAAGGCCTACCTTTTTCCTTAGGCATCTGCGGATGCTGTGATTCCTCAGCCTCATGCGGAGATTCTAACAGTCCAGATTCCGGTAGATTCGAAAGTATCGGACGCCCTACAAGACATCCAATTGGACGATAGGATGTCTGAAGTGTCAGAGTACACGGAGAAGGACCTTCTGGGAGAAGGTCAGGAAGAGGAGCTGACCCAGGCTCCAGAAACAGAAGAGGAAGAAATCGACAAGGTGTCGGTTACATCGGTTCCGGCCCCCTGTACATTGTCTGCTATCCCAGATGAACTGGGAAGGACTTTCTTCTATCGTTGAAATGATTCAACAGATGCAGAAGAAGAATGATGAAAAGGAAGGCGCGGATAAACTGGAGATGCGTAGACTCGCAGCATCACATGGGCTGCATAAGAAGCCCAACGTGAAGGACCTTCCTTTGTGCTCGGATGCCAATCCTTGGAGGTATGCCGAACACATGCCGATGAAAACTGGGAAGATTGTCATATCAGAGAAATTGGGTTCAATTCCCTTTGAAGAAGTGGAATTTTGGCCCAACAAGGAGTCTTACCCGGACTGCTATGTCAGTCTTAGGAAGGAACCAGCCTTAAAGGAGGAGGAGACGGAGCCGAAGGTCATAGTATTTGACCATAGTAAAGCACAGGCTTTACTAACGAGCTCTATGAAAGAGAAAGGCTTCACGAACTCAAAGGTGCTTGCTTTGAGTAAGAAGCATCCCCCCTTTGTGGCTTCTCCAACCAGGGCCTTTCCCTTCATGGAAAAGGGATATAAGGCACCCTTGAAGGCAGTTGAGGGGGGGAAACCATGCCCCTCTTTGGAGGAGTGCAAGCCGTTGTCCCTGACCTTACCTTTGGACCAAAAAGACTGGAAGGATGTCCACCTTACCCTCTCAGTCGGGAAGTTGGAAGCTGATATTGCCGAACGCCAGTTTGGTGAGTAAATTCCAAAGCTGTCAGAGTTTCCCTTGCGCAGGGAGCAAGAGACAAAAGAGAGACTTGCAGCATCCATGTCATTACAGACGACCCTAGAAACGATGGCAAGTGACCCCAAGAACCAAGGACATGTTCATGGTAGTGGCCAAAACCCATCTGGCCAGTTACAAAGGATCTCTACAGTTTTATTAAAGCTAGGAGAGCTTGTAGGGAGTTTATGTTCGCCTCGGCTGTGGTGAGGCACGAATTTGAAAACTGATTTCCTCTTGTATCTGAGGTAAGGACCTCTTCCCTAATGAAGTAGTTAGAGGTAGTAGACAAGGCCGCTACGGAGAATAGGAACCTTCTCCACAAGTGGGGCCTAACTCTTAAGAGTCTTCTAAGGATGAGGGTCCCCAGCCCAAGAAGACAAAGAAGCCTAGGCTATCCTCTCGGCCAGCAAACCCTTACAGACAGCAACAACAGCAACTTCCTGCGACCGCAGTGCCTCAGATGGTGGCAAAACCTCCAACCACGTACCAGATGGTACCTCAAGCAGTGACGACACAGTCTCCGGTGTTCAACCCAGCATTCGAAAGGCAGACGACAACCTTTCATCCAAAAGCTAGAGGAGCAGCCAGAAGTTCCTCTAGACGCCCTTCAAGGGGAAGGGGTTTCAGGGGAGGATGCAGTCAAGGAGGCAAGGCCTCGGGTCCACAGCAACAGAAGTGAGATGCTTCCGGTAGGAGGGAGACTATACCTATTTCGGATTCGTTGGACCTTCAATCCCTGGGCCCACAGCCTACTCAAGAATGGACTGGGTTGGAGCTGGAGCAGTACTCCACCTCCATTCCCACAGTTCTTCCAACACTCTACCCCCGTTCTGGAAGAATATGTCCGAGAACTCTTGGAGAAAAGAGTAATCCGAAAGGTAAAGTCCATCAAATTCAAAGGAAGGCTGTTTTGTGTTCCAAAGGAGGACTCGGAAAAACTCAGTCATTCTGGACTTGTTGCCACTCAACAAGTTCATAGTGAACTACAAGTTCAGGATACTGACACTTCAACACATAAGGACCCTACTGCCCAAATGGGCATACACCGTCTCTATAGACTTGTCAGATGCTTATTGGCACGTTCCAATAAATTGTCCTCTCTCCTACTACCTAGGGTTCTGTTATATGGTACTTTGGTAGGAAGTTCTATTAACCATAATAATTACCTGGAACATAGATGAACAATTGTTAGTAATTATTTCTCAGCTGATCCCATCTCTTGTCATCAATTTGTCTGTATGGGATGAATAAGACGTTGGTATTCTTAAAATATAAGTTTAATGTAACTTATGACTACATTGTTCTATGACAGCTGACTCCCAAGTGTGTGTGGAGCGTCATACACAATCTGACAAAACCAAAACATTGCTAAACAAAAGAGCATCGCTCTGAAAAGACTTAAATCCTACTCCAGTACAAAACCATAAAGAATCACATCCTATCTTTGAGGTAATCAACAAATGTTTGAATCCTAATACCAAAACAAATCATTACTCTTATGTATAAAGCATAACATGTCTTATTCATGCAATATGATGCAATGTTGCGCAATACCTGCAACACTTGAAATAATATAGTACATTATTACAATAATACATAACAGGTTCAAGCTACAAAAAAGACTTTATGCCTTCAGAGCCATTCCATTTGGGCTAAACATAGCCCCAAGGATTTTCACGAAGCTTGCGAACGCAGCCGTCCATGAACTGCGCCTAAAGGGGATCCAAGTAGTGGCCTACCTGGACGATTGGCTGGTGTGGGCAGCATCCAGGACAGAATGCATGCAAGCCTCCAAGAAAGTGATCCAGTTCCTGGAACATCTGGGATTCAGGATCAACATCAAAAAGTCTCGACTATCTCCAGCTCGGAATTTTCAGTGGTTGGGAATCCACTGGAATTTGGAGTCATATCGGCTTTCCATCCCTGGGAAGAAGAGGAAATAAATAGCAGGATCTGTCAAGAGACTACTGGAATCCAAACGGATATCAAGACGCGAACAGGAGTGTGTACTGGGCTCTCTACAGTTTGCTTCGGTAACAGATCTAGTGCTAAGAGCACAGCTGAAGGAAGCAATAAGAGTTTGGAGAAAACACGTATCAAACGCGCGAAGAGATCTGAGGAGACCACTACAGACTCGACTGCGAACGCTTCTCAAGCCGTGGTCCAAAGCCAAGCAACTGAAGAAATCGATACTTCTTCAGCCACCTCCCCCGTCAATTACTATCCATACAGACGCCTCAAAGGAAGGCTGAGGAGCCCATTCTCACCAAAAAGTCCAAGGAGCTTGGTCCAATCTTTTCGTGACATTTCACATCAACTTTCTGGAAGCCATGGCAGTACTCCTGACACTGAAGAAAGTATCTCCTCGCCACTCGACCCACATAAGATTGGTTCTAGACAGCGAAGTGATAGTGAAATGCCTAAATCGACAAGGGTCGAGGTTGCCTCAAATCAACCAAGTGATGTTGGCCATATTCCGACTGGCGGAAAAGAAGAGATGGCACTAGTCAGCAGTTTACCTTCAGGGGTTCCGCAACGTGATAGTGGACGCGCTATCTAGGTTCACACTGATAGTCAGAATGGTCCCTAGACGCAGGATAGTTCTCCTTCATCTTGAGTCAAGTCCCGGAACTGCAGATAGACCTCTTTGCGACGAAAGACAACAAGAAAATACATCGATATGTGTTCCCGTACGAGGATCCTCTAGCGGAAGCAGTGGACGCTATGTCCCTCGACTGGAACAGGTGGTCCAGGATTTACCTGTTCTCCCGCACAACCTTCTATTGAAGGTCCTCGACAAACTGAGATCTTTAAAAGGGAAAGCGTCAATAGTAGCTCACAAGTGGCCAAACAGTGTTTGGTTCCCTCTGGCATTGGAACTACGACTGAACTTTGTGCCGCTACCAGATCCAGTTCTGACTCAGCGAGTAGAGAAGTAGACTGTCTTTGCTTCATCACAGAAAACCAGGAACCTGCATCTCATGATTTTCTCTCCCTAGCGGTGAGAAAAAGATTCGGGATATCAAGACAGTATAGACTTTTTGGAGGAATATAAGTCCAAATCTACCAGAAAACAATGAGTCATCATAGAAGAAGTGCGTGTCCTTTGTCAAGGCGAAGAAACCAAAAGAAATCTCGATAGACTTCTGTTTATTGTTCTTCATTCACTTTCATGAGCAAGGTTTAGCAGCCAACACAATATCAACGTGCAAGTCTGCCTTGACAAGACCGATACTATAAGCCTTTCAGGTAGACCTTTCTAATGACATCTTTAACAAAATTCCGAAGGCCTGTGCTAAGCTCAGACCATCAGTGCCTCCAAGACCTATTTCATGGTCTTTAGATAAG
Organism: Palaemon carinicauda; assembly: GCF_036898095.1. Taxonomy (NCBI): domain Eukaryota; kingdom Metazoa; phylum Arthropoda; class Malacostraca; order Decapoda; family Palaemonidae; genus Palaemon; species Palaemon carinicauda. The sequence goes on from NC_090730.1 coordinate 126,494,927, forward strand.
GTTCTTCATTTTGCCTCAATAATGAATGAGGAGTGCGCTTTAAAGGATTTGACCCAAAAAGTCATTCTGTTTGCACTCGCTTCAGGGGCCACAGTTAGTGAAATAGTGGCCCTCTCGAGAGAGGAAGGCCATGTTCAGTTCTTAGAAGGGGGAGAATGAATCCTTTTCCGGACCCAACGTTTCTTGCCAAGAACGAGCTACCCACCAACAGGTGGGGTCCCTAGAGAATCTGCCCTCTGAAAGAAGATGCATCTCTGTCCAGTGGAGTGCCTAAAGGTCTCTCTTTGTAGAACTTCAGACTTTAGGGGAGGACAGCTGTTTAGAGGAGAAACCTTGGGTTCAAATTTATCTCTGAAGCAACTTAGGGCGAAACTCACCCATTTCATTCGCAGAGCGGATCCAGACAGTCATGATCTGAGGAAAGTTGCCTCTTCCATAAATTTCTTTAAAAATATGGATTTTGAACATCTTCGCTCCTACACTGGCTGGAAGTCATCCAGGGTATTCTTCAAACACTATGCGAAGCAAGTGGAGGAACTTAAGAGGTCTGTGGTAGCAGTAGGTAGTGTCCTTAAACCTGCTGTTTAAATCTGCGAGGAACAGTGAAATTAATTGGGACGATTAATTCAAGGGTGGGTGTGTAGTTTCGGACTGTTACTACAGACTGAGTGATAGGCCACTAATTTGTCCTTATGAACTGTTCCATAGATTATGGTGAACTAGGCATAATGCACACACATGTGCCAAGCGTTTTTTACGCTAGTGTGATACAGACTGTAACAACATTATTGATAATTTGATTAAGGTGGCATTTATGTTTCCTTTTCAGATGAAACTATATTTTCCGTTTTACTGTTTTCTTCATGTTTTAATGTTTTTCATCCCCATTTTATAATTTTTATAAAGGTTGATTGACTTATGTTTATTAATTATCAATAAACTAGTTCTTAGTGAACCTTAAGTCTTATTTACCCACGTTCATTTTATTAGAAATGTACTGAGCATTAAAGTTAAAACTATGGATAATTTTAACATGGAAGATCTTTTAAGATTGTTCCTCACTACAAGCAAACATTCACTCACTTTAACCCTTCCTTGGGAAGAATAAACTTTGTACCCTAAAAGGGATGGTGGTGGAAAGGCAAAATTTGTTCCTGAACGGATACTAACCTTTGTCCAGTCCATTAATAAGAATACATACCGGGGAAGGTGTCAGTATTTCATACTGGCATTAGTGAATCTTATATAAACTATGCTTTATAAGGTATAGGGTGAGACCACTATACAGGCTTGTCTGTTAGTCATCCATAGGTAATATGTACTCCTCGAGACTTTTAGAAGTGTCTAGTATGACTCTTCCCTGTAGGGGGCAGGAAGCACTAACATAGTTCATGCTTAGATGAAATGATGTATGACAGTAACATCATAGGTCTCTAGGTCTAGGCTGACCAGAAAAATACTTTCTTGAGGGTATGGCACCATTTGAGAATCCACAGATACAGTAATGCTCTGGTAAACTTCCATCACGACGACATGGCCCAAGCCCAAAAAACGGATTTTGAGCGAAGCGAAAAATCTATTTTTGGGCCTTCCTTTTAATTTAAAAAGGGATTATGGACCCCTCCCTATAATACAGTGTCTGTAGCACCTCGTGTATCGCTACAAGGAATAAAGATTGCGCTTTCGACGTCGTCATGTACACACTCGAAACGGGATAGGAGAGGTACCTTATGATCGGCTCTCCTTTCATTCTCGTTTTTTATTTTATGACCCCTCGAAGCGTTAATGCTGTTCAGGGTGAAGATAGCTCTGGGGCGTGTCAAGAATACGTCCTCTGATATTAGGCTATATCCATGTAAGATTTATTTAGGGATATTCGCTCCAGGAGTTAAAATTCTGCATACCTTAAGGTAAAATTCTTTGGGAATATCACCGTAGTCAAATATACCCTAGGAAGCTACCCTAAAGAAACTTCCATCAGGACGACATGGCTATCTCATCCAAAAATAGATTTTTCGCTTTGCTCAAAATCCGTTTTTTTTAATGAGGCCCATTTGCACTAACTCGCAGCGGTGCCCTTTTAGCTCGGAAAAGTTTCCGGTGCCCTTTTAGCTCGGAAAAGTTTCCGGTGCCCTTTTAGCTCGGAAAAGTTTCAGGTGCTCTTTTAGCTCGGAAAAGTTTCAGGTGCCCTTTTAGCTCGGAAAAGTTTCCTGTTATCTCATTGGTTAGAATTATCTTGCCCAACCAATCAGCGATCAGGAAACATTTCAGAGCTAAAAGGGCACCCTTGCGAGTCTGTGCAAATCTGCCTCCCTAAAAATAATTTATTATAGTTGTAATAGAAATTTAGTATTTCAATAATGCTGTTATTACTTTAAAAACATTCTTGGTTAACATGAAAAGGATTAGCATATATCTCGCTGGTAATGAATGTCTTAAAATAGTCTTTGTGGCCGAAATATTTGCAAATACTAATGAATTTTCTTTTCCAGATCTCAATGACCATACTGACTGATGTACTGAAGCTTGAACGAAGAACTCGATGCATACGAATCAGAGAATGTTTTAAAAGGAAGCTTTCATTCAGCTGAAGTTGGGTAAATTAAAAGAATATTTTCGTGAAAATCAACCCCAAATTCAAATGTTCAATACTGGTAGGTAGGTAAAACCTTACTTGACCTTTGTTTAACTTTATGGTTACTATGCAAATAAAATTTTAAAGCATGAAAATTTAAGTTTTCGTTGAAATTTGGAATTAAAATTAGGTCTGATTTTAAATTGGGGGAAGTCATTCCTGGTGATTTTTTTTTTTTTTTTTTTTTTACATTTCTAATTTGCATGGCTGCAACTTTAATATCAGATGGTACAGTAATAGGGAAATCTAATCCATTAGAAACAGAAACGTAATAAATATATTCATCAAGTACCCAGCTCAAGTAAAAGGAAATTTTGCAGCCTTGTAAAACCTTTTGTAATGCAGTGGATTAGCAACAGCTGCATTTTTGTTGTTTTATAGATTAATAAGTTATTTTAGTGTTTTTAATTCTTAGTTTTGATTAGTTAGATATTTGCCTCACTCAAGGAAAAATTATTTATGAATGCCCTTCCTGCTAAAGCTACAATTTATGAAAGTGTTTGCAGTAAGATTGTGAATATGTATAACTTGCAAGATTGTGAATATGTATAACTTGTAAGATTGTGAATATGTATAACTTGTAAGATTGTGAATATGTATAACTTGTAAGATAGTGAATATGTATAACTTATAAGATTGTGAATTTGTATAACATAAAACAATTTGAATATAAACTTATTTTTCAGATTCTTTAGATGTTCAGCTTCATGCAAAAATAATTGGCTGAAACTGCGGTTTTTCAATGGGTAGGACAATTAAAATATCTAGTATGAAAGGGAAGCGAGAGGGGGGAATTAGTAATATACTTTTCATGAAAATCCATAATTGTTTTTATCAAAAACTTTAATCTCATCCAAAAAGATATAAAATATTTTGATATAATAGTTTAACAAATATTGCTTGACACTTTAGGTAGATTAGGCCTACCTTTGACAAAGAAGCGATTAGTCAAGATTCAATATGTACACTTATGCTTTTTCTTCCAGGTGTGTTTGAACTGGAAAAGAAGGGAATTAAAAACAGGCTGAACGATAAAATGCCAACAGTAAAGACAGACTTGGAGAAAAGTCAGAATAAAACGACTAGGAAAAGATGCAAAATACTACAAAAACTTTTAAAACTCATCAATAAACGTCTGTAGTAAAGATACTTTGTCCACATTACAAGTTACTGTAGGTGTTTAATATTAGATTATATCAAATAGCCCTTTTCCTATTACTGTCATTTGATTTTTTATGTAATTTTGCAATATCTTCTTTTTCATACCAGGCTCTCTTGTCTTTTCTGCACTTATGAAGGTTTAGTGAATTTGGTTACACAATTGTGAATATTTTGTACATTGGGTTACACAAATGTGAAGGGTTAATGACTTTGGTTACACAAATGTGAAGGTTTACTGACTTTGGTTACACAAATGTGAAGGTTTAGTGACTCTAGTTACACAAGTGTGAAGGTTTTGTGACTTTAGTTAAACAAATTTGAAGGTTTAGTGGATTTGGTTACACACTTGTGAAGGTTTGGAGAATTTAGTTACACTTGGTTTAGTGACTGATTACCCAGTTATTGAGTTTTAGTGAATCTAGTTACACACTTGTTGAGGTTTCGTAACTCAGGTTACACCAATGTGAATGTGTAGTCACTTTGGTTAGAATAAGAATGTTTTGTGATTGGTTGCCAACAAATAAATTTGTGAATTTGGTTACGCATATAAAAATTTTTGAATTTGGTTACACACTAGTGAGGAGTTATTGAATTCGATTACTCTTGAGGAGGTTTAGTGACTTTGGTTACACCAATATCAAGGTTTGGTGACTTTGGTTACACCAATGTCAAGGTTTGGTGACTTTGATTACACCAATGTCAAGGTTTGGCGACTTGGTTACACCAATGTCAAGGTTTGGCGACTTGGTTACACCAATGTCAAGGTTTGGCGACTTGGTTACACCAATGTCAAGGTTTGGCGACTTGGTTACACCAATGTGAAGGTTTGGCCACTTGGTTACACCAATGTCAAGGTTTGGCCACTTGGTTACACCAATGTGAAGGTTTGGCCACTTGGTTACACCAATGTTTAGGTTTGGCGACTTGGTTGCACCAATGTAAAGGTTTGGCGACTTGGTTGCACCAATGTGAAGATTTGGTGACTTGGTTGCACCAATGTCAAGGTTTGGTGACTTTGGTTACACCAATGTCAAGGTTTGGTGACTTTGGTTACACCAATGTCAAGGTTTGGTGACTTTGGTTACACCAATGTAAAGGTATGGCGACTTGGTTATACCACTGTGAAGGTTTGGCGACTTGGTTACACCAATGTGAAGGTTTGGCGACTTGGTTACACCAATGTGAAGGTTTGGCGAATTGGTTACACCAATGTGAAGGTTTGGCGACTTGGTTACACCAATATGAAGGTTTGGCGACTTGGTTACACCAATGTGAAGGTTTGGGGACTTGGTTACACCAATGTGAAGGTTTGGCGACTTGGTTACACCAATGTGAAGGTTTGGCGACTTGGTTACACCAATGTGAAGGTTTGGCGACTTCGTTACACCAATGTCAAGGTTTGGCGACTTGGTTACACCAATGTCAAGGTTTGGCGACTTGGTTACACCAATTTGAAGGTTTGGCGACTTGGTTACACCAATTTGAAGGTTTGGCGACTTGGTTGCACCAATGTGAAGGTTTGGTGACTTGGTTGCACCAATGAGAAGGTTTGGTGACTTGGTTGCACCAATGAGAAGGTTTGGTGACTTGGTTGCACCAATGTGAAGGTGTGGTGACTTGGTTGCACCAATGTGAAGGTGTGGTGACTTGGTTGCACCAATGTGAAGGTGTGGTGACTTGGTTGCACCAATGTGAAGGATTGGTGACTTGGTTGCACCAATGTGAAGGATTGGTGACTTGGTTGCACCAATGTGAAGGATTGTTGACTTGGTTGCACCAATGTGAAGGTTTGGTGACTTGGTTGCACCAATGTGAAGGTTTGGTGACTTGGTTGCACCAATGTGAAGGATTGGTGACTTGGTTGCACCAATGTGAAGGTTTGGGGACTTGGTTGCACCAATGTGAAGGTTTGGGGACTTGGTTGAACCAATGTGAAGGTTGTGACTGGTTGCACACTTGTCGAGGTTTAGTGAATTTGGTTACACAAATGTGAAGATCGTCACTTCGGGTTACACAAATGTGAGTACGTAGTGACTTTGATTAGAATGTGAATGTTTAGTGAATTTGGTTACACAAACTATAGTTTAGTGAAATTGGTTACACTTATGAATGTTTGCTGAATTTAGTTACACACTTCTGAAGATTTAATTACTTTGGTTACACGCTTGTCAAAGTTTGGTGAATTTGGTTACACACTTGTGAATGTTTGAATTTGGTTACATGTTTGTGACGGTTTGGTGAATTTGGTTACATGCTTGTGAAGGTTTGGTGAATTTGGTTACACGATTGTGAAGGTTTGGTGAATTTGGTTACACTCTTGTGAAGGTTTGGTGAATTTGGTTACACGCTTGTGAAGGTTTGGTGAATTTGGTTGCACACTTGAGAAGGTTTAGTGAATTTGGGTAGTTAAATGTGAAGGTTTAATTAATTTATTTAAGAAATTGTGAATGTTTAGTGACTTTGGTTAGAATGTGAATGTTTGGTGAATTTGTTTACACAAAATTTGGTGAATTTGGTTACACACTTGTGCAGATTTGGTGAATTTGGTTACACACTTGTGAAAATTTGGTGAATTGGGTTACCCATTTGTGAGAGTTTAGAGAATTTAGTTACTCACTTGTGAATGTTTGGAGTTTCTGGTCAGACACTCCAGTCACACTTGAAGGTTTAGAGACTCCGTTCACACACTTGAGTGCTTAAACTCCAGTCAGGCACTTAAGAGTGCGAGAGATGCTTAAACTCCAGTCAGGCACTTAAGAGTGCGAGAGACTCCAGTCAGGTACTTAAGAGTGTGCGAGAGACTCCAGTCAGGCACTTAAGAGTGTGCGAGAGACTCCAGTCAGGCACTTAGTGTGCGAGAGACACCAGTCAGGCACTTAGTGTGCGAGAGACACCAGTCAGGCACTTAGTGTGCGAGAGACACCAGTCAGGCACTTAGTGTGCGAGAGACACCAGTCAGGCACTTAGTGTGCGAGAGACACCAGTCAGGCACTTAGTGTGCGAGAGACACCAGTCAGGCACTTAGTGTGCGAGAGACACCAGTCAGGCACTTAGTGTGCGAGAGACACCAGTCAGGCACTTAGTGTGCGAGAGTCACCAGTCAGGCACTTAGTGTGCGAGAGTCACCAGTCAGGCACTTAGTGTGCGAGAGTCACCAGTCAGGCACTTAGTGTGCGAGAGTCACCAGTCAGGCACTTAGTGTGCGAGAGACACCAGTCAGGCACTTAGTGTGCGAGAGACACCAGTCAGGCACTTAGTGTGCGAGAGACACCAGTCAGGCACTTAGTGTGCGAGAGACACCAGTCAGGCACTTAGTGTGCGAGAGACACCAGTCAGGCACTTAGTGTGCGAGAGACACCAGTCAAGCACTTAGTGTGCGAGAGACACCAGTCAAGCACTTAAGAGTGTGCAAGAGACACCAGTCAGGCACTTAAGAGTGTGCGAGAGAGACTCCTACAATAGCCATTTTTCCACTCTCCTCCACAGTACCATCTTGACTATAATCACATGGAGACGTCTCTCAGAAGGAAGTACATTCATTTCGAAATTCAGTGTAATTTAATCTATTTTGGTAATTGGTTATATTGAAAACGTTTTTTTTTTTCAGTATATCTATTGTTTCTAATATGGAAGTAAAAAACATCCTTGAAATAATAACCCATGGGGCTTGCATGCGCAGCACACTATGTACCATTTGCCAGATCATTGTAGCAATTAGGTAATATTCATTTTGCGAACGTAGTGAACCTCGGCGGAGCAAAAACCATTATGAGTGAGGTGTATCAAGGATAATTAATACTTTAATTTCCAGCCACTTGCAAGAACTGTATTTTTCCAACGGATTATATTATTTATTTTGCATTTCTTCATTATTCATGTAAATCACTCGTTTTGGGCATTTCTCCACCCAAAACAATGATTTCCCGAGTCCAAAAACTTTGTCAGAAATGCATAAATTAAATGATAATGAGTAGCTAATATATATGGTTCATGTATTTGGCTAGAAATTAGTGTCATATATTTCCCCTTTTGAGCTGCGAATATTATTTTCCTACATAAGGAAATTGACGTTTCTAGTTTCAACATTTCTTTACCACTTCCATATATAAGGTTATTGTATAAATAACCTAGAATTCTGAGAATTTGGAGTCTTAAGTAACACTGTGATTTAGGTATGTTAATCTATTTTTCAAGATGTTTTGCTTTTTTTACAACATCACCTTTTTGTCTTTTAGGGTTGAAATTGGTTTTAACACGTGACTGTTTACTTGAATTTCTTAGGATTTATCTTTCCAAGGTATTTGCTTTCCTGTGGAATTTTGATTGCATTTGACTTGCATTGTTTTACGTGAAATCTTGTTAGATGCAGAGACTAGTTACTGAAATTAGTAAATTAAGTTTTTTTTTTTCTTATGCTGACAAATTTATTTTAGTTTTCACAAAACTAGTGAGGATGAAGTCGAACCTTTATAATTTCGTGCAAGAAGTGATTGAAAAGGAATTTGAATTAATGCAGTGTCAATGTTTGTGTGTAGTTTATATATATAACCTTTGGGATTTAAACGCTTAAATTTTTGTGAAAATTATCTCGGCAGCTTAATACACAAGAAGTTTGTTTTTACCAGGTGTTTTAGACATAGTTTAAGTGGGTAAGCAAATTAAGAGAATCTTTATAAATAACTATTGGGATATATTTGGTACTATACTCAATCTTTTTTGGGGCTCAGGCCATGTTCTCGTGATGGAAGTTCCTTTAGGGTAGCTTCCTAGGGTATATTTGACTACGGTAATATTCCCAGAGAATTTTACTTTAAGGTATCCAGAATTCTAACTCCTGGAGCGAATATCCCTAAATAAATCTTACAGGGATATCGCATAATATCAGAGGACGTATTCTTGACACGCCACATAGCTATCTTCACCCCGTACAGCATTAACGCTTCGAGGGGTCAAAGTGGCAAGAAAACGAAAAACGAGAATGAAAGGAGAGCCATTCATAAGGTACCTCTCCTATCCCGCTTAGTGTGTACATGACGACGTCGACAGCGCCATCTTTATTCCTTATCGCTTAGCTCTACTACTTGGTGTTTCCCTTGTGATTCAGTTGTCATCTTGGATTTAATTCAACATTGTTGCTTTCTTTAGCCTCTTCTGCCTCTGGAAAGTTGAGTATTATCTTTACTGTGTATAAATGTAAGCTCTTGTCATTTTGAATTAAATCAAAAGTGATATTAACGTAAACAAGAGCTGTTGCCTACCGGAGGCGTTCTGGACGCTGTCGCTCGCTATGCACGAGTCATTTAGTTAGCCAGAGCAACGTTCCCGGTTATGCTTTAATAAATCTAGCTATTTAGCTCTTCCAGGAAATTCTTTATATGATGCCGTTATTATTCAGTTTAGGCGATTTAGGCAACTGATCCTGCCCTACGCTAGGATTATTAGCCTAGGGTCTGGCCCTAGTACTTTCAAGCATGATATACAGATTTCCGAGTGTTATGTTGTTGAAGCTATAGGCACATTTTATACATGCCTCTGGAAAGTTGATCTTTACTGTGTATAAATGTAAGGTCTTGTAGTTTTTAATTAAATCAAAAGTGATATCAACGTAAACAAGAGCTGTTGCCTACCGGAGGCGTTCTGGACGCTGTCGCTCGCTATGCACGAATCATTTAGTTAGCCAGAGCAATGTTCCCGGTTATGCTTTAATAAATCTAGCTATTTATCTCTTCTAGGAAATTCTTTATATGATACCGTTAGTATTCAGTTTCGGAGATTTAGGTAACCGATTCTGCCCTACGCTAGGATTATTAGCCTAGGGTATGGCCCTAGTACTTTCAAGCATGATATACAGATTTCCGAGTGTTATGTTGTTGAAGCTATAGACACATTTTATACATGTAAGATATTGTTGAATTCTTATCTTCTAAGATTGTATACGAGAGAGTTTCGGTGATTTGGGTAATAGATTCTCACCGCGCCTAGGCTAGCAGCCTGCGGGGCTTTAGTATACTTTCGCACACATTCTGGTTGTTCTTTTCTCCTCTGGAGATTAAGTTCAACCCCTTTTCCCTCTGAGTTAAGCCTTAGGCTTAATCCTATTGGTTCTATCTGAATAGTATTCAGGTATAACTATACTAGGATGTTTCTGTCCTGTCCTTGTAACCAGAGTGACTGGTTTTTGGGGTTAGGACAGAACATCAGAGTAATTAGTCTGGGGTCTTGTCTTTCAGGCTTAGAGAATGAGATTCCTTTGCTAGGTTAGGCGCAGACATAGGAGGCTAAGCCTCCCTAGCCCACGTCCGAAAGATTCTGTATGAGGTGATTCCTTCTACTAGTGGTCTAGCAGACTAGTCCAGTGTTGTTAAAACTTTGAATCAATCAATCAATCAATCTCGGGCTGGAGAATGAGATTTTCCATTGCCTAGTGAAATAACATCAAACTTTTTCTGGTATTGAGGAAGGTAGCAAGTATTGCCGACCTCCCTCTTTAATAGACAAACTCTAGGCTAGGATGAGCTTTCTTAGCCGCTGGGTTAGATCTCGTACTAGAACGAAGTTTGCAGGACCCTTTTCCCTCTCCCCCCCTCTTTCCTTAGTGATGGCCTACCCATTACATCTCTTGGCCGTAGTCCTCCATCGGTACCTAGTGTAGGTTAGGATGTGGGACTGGCTCAGCCCTCTGCCGGCCGGCAAGAACGTGCCAGCCGGCAGAGGCCTACCTTCTGTAAAGTGAACCCCAGACCTCCCTTTGTCTTCCATCCTTTTCTGTCTGTAGAGCCCGGCAGGCTATGGATAAAAAAGGAAGCCTGAAGGCTACATTCTCCCCTTCCTTATGTTCACTCTTCCTAGATGGAAGGTTTTAAGACAGTGCCGCCTTATAACCTTACATCCATACTGTTTCTCTTGCTAGTGTATTGTACCCCTAGCCCGGCTGCCCGCTTAGCGACCGGCAGCCGGGTGTGTGGAAGTTCTCTGGTTCATAGTCACTGCCGGCCGGCATAGGTATCACCTACCTTTGCTGGCCGGCAACGGAGGCACACCCTTAGACCTGCCGGCCACTACGATCAGCGGCCGGCAGCCGGGTGCTAAAGTTTTTCAGTTGCCGGCCGGCACATACAACCAGCGATCTGCCGCCAAATAGTTAAATGTAGCATACCTTTGAGCTAAACCTACATGCCGGCCGGCACGACATTATACGATATACGGTAGCCAGTACTTTTGCAGTGTATTACACACTGCATTGAAAAAACTACAGTACATAGAGTATATTGTAACACTAAAGTTCTTCCAACATACTTGGTGTTATCTTGTACAGCCTTTTGTTGAGACCGTACAATATAAAGTGAGTTCTATCTTTATTTATATTACCCCGTATATTAAAACTTTATATCCTGGTGTAAGCTACACCTTAATTTCTACTTAGGAAAATATAATGAAGGGTATTCTAGAATAAGAATTAACCTTACTTTTAATAACTTGGGAGGTTACAGCAATTGGCTGGGCAGGAAATACAAGTATGTGTCTTTCCTTCTTTCCTTTCTAGCTTAACTGTCATAAGCTATATACAGTACATTAATAAGTTTAATCCAGTGATATGTCTTCACTAGATACTCATGGATTTTCTTCTCTTTACAGGAGGACCATCCGAAGTGCGGGAGCATATTTTGCGACGTCCGCAGCAAAAACTTCTGTGGACATGAGTTGTGCAGGAAGTACACCATGCGCAGCCTCCAAAGGTGATCTCAGGTATTGGGACCCTCAGGTATGAGCTATATGTTCTAACCTGATTACCGAGGCATTTGACACCCCTAAGTCGGCGGAGTCAAGGTATGCAGCTAGGGTAAAGTTGCAAACCTGGGAGAGGGGTTTTCAGAAAAACACTACAGGCCCCTACCTTCCAAGCGAGAAGATGAGGGCCTACCTTTTCCCTAAGGCATCTGAGAATGCTGTGATTTCTCAGCCTCATGCGGAGATTCTAACAGTCCAGATTCCGGTAGATTCTGAAGTCTCGGACGCCCTACAAGACATCCAATTTGACGATAGGATGTCTGTAGAGTAAACGGAGAAGGACCTTCTGGGAGAAGGTCAGGAGGAGGAGCTGACCCAGGCTCCAGAAACAGAAGAGGAAGAAATCGACGAGGTGTCGGTTACATCGGCTCCGGCTCAGAACCTGTTCCCTGTACATCGTCTGCTATCCCAGATGAACTGGGATGGACTCTTTCATCTATCGTTGAAATGATTCAACAGATGCAGAAGAAGAATGATGAAAAGGAAGCTGCGATGAAACTGGAGATGCGTAGACTCGCTGCATCACATGGGCCGCAGAAGAAGCTCAAAGTGAAGGACCCTCCTTTGTGATCGGATGCCAATCCTTGGAGGTATGCCGAACACATACCAATGACAACTGGGAAGATTGACATATCGGAGAAGTTGGGTTCAATTCCCTTTGAAGAGGTGGAATTTTGGCCCAACAAGGAGTCTTACCCGGACTGCTATGTCCGTCTTAGGAAGGAACCAGCCTCAAAGGAGGAGACGGAGCCAAAAGTCATAGTCTTTGACCATAGTAAAGCACAGGCTTTACTAACGAGCTCTTTTAAAGAGAAGGGCTTCACGAACTCGTGCCAGCTTTGAGTAAGAAGTATTCCCCCTTTGTGGGTTCGCCTACCAGAGCCTTTCCCTTCATAGAAAAGGGATATAAGGCACCCTTGAAGGCAGTTGAGGCAGGGAAACCATGCCCCTCTTTGGAGGAATGCAAGCCGTTGTACCTGACCTTACCTTTGGACCAAAAAGACTGGAAGGACGTTCACCTTACCTTTTCAGTCGGGAAGTTGGAAGCTGATATTGCCGAACGCCAGTTTGGTGAGTAAATTCCAAAGCTGTCAGAGTTTCTCTTGCGCAGGGAGCAAGAGACAAAAGAGACTTGCAGCATCCATGTCATTACAGATGACCCTAGAAACGATGGCAAGTGACCCCAAGAACCAGGACATGTTCATGGTGGTGGCCAAAACCCATCTGGCCAGTTACAAAGGATCTCTACAGTTTTATTAAAGCTAGGAGAACTTGTAGGGAGTTTGTGTTCACCTCGGCTGCGGTGAGGCATGAACCTAGAAAACTGATTTCCTCTTGTACCTGGGGTAAGGACCTCTTCCCTAATGAAGTAGTTAGAGGTAGTAGACAAGGCTGCCACGGAGAATAGGAACCTTCTCCACAAGTGGGGCCTAACTCTTAAGAGAGTGTTCTCCGGATGAGGATCCCCACCCCAAGAAGACAAAGAAGCCTAGGCTATCCTCTCGGCCAGCAAAGCCTTACAGACAGCAACAACAGCATCTTCCTGCAACCGCGGTGCCTCAGATGGTGGCACAACCTCCAACCACGTACCAGTTGGTACCTCAAGCGTGTGTCGTTACCAGTGTTCAACCCAGCATTCGAAAGGCAGACGACAACCTTTCGTCCAAAAGCTAGAGGAGCAGCCAGAGGTTCCTCTAGTCGCCCTTCAAGGGGATTCAGGGGAGGACGCAGTCAAGGAGGCAAGGCCTCAGTTCTACAGCAACAGAAGTGAGATGCTTCCGGTAGGAGGGAGACTACACCTATTTCGGGATCGTTGGACCTTCGATCCCTGGGACTGGGTTGGAGCTAGAGCAGTACTCCACCTCCATTCCCACAGTTCTTCCAACACTACCCCCGTTCTGGAAGAATATGTCCGAGAACTCTTGGAGAAAAGAGTAATCCGAAAGGTAAAGTCCATCAAATTCCAATGAAGGCTGTTGTGTGTTCCAAAGAAGGACTCGGAAAAACTCAGTCATTTTGGACTTGTAGCCACTCAACAAGTTCATAGTGAACTATAAGTTCATGATGCTGACACTTCAACACACAAGGAGTCTACTGCCCAAATGGGCATACACCGTCTCTATAGACTTGTCAGACGCTTATTGGCACGTTCCAATAAATCGTCCTCTCTCCTCCTACCTAGGGTTCAAGCTAAAAAGAAAACTTTATGCCTTCAGCGCCATACCATTCGGGCTGCACATAGCCCCAAGGATTTTCACAAAGCTTGCGAACGCAGCCGTCCATCAACTACGCCTGAAGGGGATCCAAGTAGTGGCCTACCTGGATGATTGGCTGGTGTGGGCAGCATCCAGGACAGAATGCATGCAAGCCTCCAAGAAAGTGATCCAGTTCCTGGAACATCTGGGATTCAAGATCAACATCAAAAAGTCTCGACTATCTCCAGCTCAGAAGTTTCAGTGGTTGGGAGTCATATCGGCTTTCCATCCCTGAGAAGAAAAGGAAAGAAATAGCAGGATCTGTCAAGATACTACTGGAATCCAAACGGATATCAAGACGCGAACAGGAAAGAGTGCTGGGCGCTCTACAGTTTGCTTCGGTAACAGATTCAGTGCTAAGAGCACAGCTTAAGGATGCAACAAGAGTTTGGAGAAAACGCGCATCAAACGCGCGAATAGATCTGATGAGACCACTACCGACTTGACTGCGAACGCTTCTCAAGCCGTGGTCCAAAGCCAAGCAACTGAAGAAATCGATACTTCTTCAGCCACCTCCCCTGTCAATTACTATCCATACAGATGCCTCAAAGGAAGGCTGGGGAGGCCATTCTAACCGAAAGAAAGTCCAAGGATCTTTGTCCAATCTTTTCATGACATTTCACATCAACTTTCTGGAAGCCATGGCAGTACTCCTGACACTGAAGAAAGTGTCTCCTCGCCACTCGACCCACATAAGATTGGTTCTAGACAGCGAAGTGATAGTGAAATGCCTAAATCGACAAGGGTCGATGTCGCCTCAAATCAACCAAGTGATGTTGGCCATATTCTGACTGGCAGAAAAGAAGAGATGGCACTAGTCAGCAGTTTACCTTCAGGGGTTCCACAACGTGACAGCGGACGCTCTATCCAGGTTCACACCAATAGTCAGAATGGTCCCTAGACGCAGGATCATTTTCCTTCATCTTGAGTCAAGTCCCGGAACTGCAGATAGACCTCTTTGCGACGAAAGACAACAAGAAAATACATCGATATGTGTTCCCGTACGAGGATCCTCTAGTGGAAGCAGTGGACGCTATGTCCCTCGACTGGAACAGGTGGTCCAAGATTTACCTGTTCTCTGCGCACAACCTTCTATTGAAGGTCCTTGACAAACAGATCTTTAAAAGGGAAAGCGGCAATAGTAGCTCACAAGTGGCCGAACTGTGTTTGGTTCCCTCTGGCATTGGAATTACGACTGAAGTTTGTGCCGCTACCGGATCCAGTTCTGACTCAGCGAGTATAGAAGTCGACTGTCTTCGTTTATTCATTGAAAACCCGGAACCTGCATCTCATGATTTTCTCTCCCTAACGGTGAGAAAAAGATTCGGATTATCAAGAGACCGTATAGACTTTTTGGAGGAATATAAGTCCAAATTTAACAGAAGACAATACGAGTCATCATGGAAGAAGTGGGTGTCCTTTGTCAAGGCAAAGAAACCAAAAGAAATCTCGATAGACTTCTGTTTATCGTTCTTCATTCACCTTCATGAGCAAGGTTTAGCAGCCAACACAAACGTGCAAGTCTGCCTTAACAAGACAGATACTATATGCCTTTCAGGAAGACCTTTCTATTGACATCTTTAACAAAATTCCGAAGGCCTGTGCTAAGCTCAGACCATCAGCGCCTCCAAGAAGTATTACATGGTCTTTAGATAAGGTTCTTCCTTTTGCCTCAATAATGAATAATGAGTGCGCTTTAAAGGATTTGACCCAAAAATTCATATTTCTGTTTGCGCTCACTTCGGGGGCCAGAGTTAGTGAAATAGTTGCCCTCTTGAGAGAGGAAGGCCATGTTCAGTTCTTAGAAGGGGGGGAACCGAATCTTTTTCCGGACCCAACGTTTCTTGCCAAGAACGAGCTACCCACCAACAGGTGGGGTCCCTGGAGAATCTGCCCTCTGAAGGAAGATGCATCTCTGTCCAGTGGAGTGCCTAAAGGTCTATCTTCATAGAACTTCAGACTTTAGGGGAGGACAGCTGTTTAGAGGAGAAACCTCGGGTTCAAATTTATCTCTGAAGCAACTATGGGCGAAACTCGCCTATTTCATTCGCAGAGCGGATCCAGACAGTACACCCACAGGTCATGATCCGAGGAAAGTTGCCTCTTCCATAAATTTCTTTAAAAATAT
This sequence comes from Palaemon carinicauda, assembly GCF_036898095.1. NCBI lineage: Eukaryota > Metazoa > Arthropoda > Malacostraca > Decapoda > Palaemonidae > Palaemon > Palaemon carinicauda. The sequence continues at coordinate 126,510,894 of NC_090730.1, forward strand.
GCATTTTGAACATTTTCGCTCATACACTGGCTGGAAGTCATCCAGGGTATTCTTCAAACACTATGCGAAGCAAGTGAAGGAACTTAAGAGGTCTGTGGTAGCAGCAGGTAGTGTCCTTAAACCTGCTGTTTAATTAAATCTGCGAGGAACAGTAAAATTAATTGGGACGATTAGTTCAAGGGTGGGTGTGTAGACATGGACTGTTATTACAGACTGAGTGATAGGCCACTAACGTGTCCTTATGAACTGTTCCATAGATTATGGTGTACTAGGCATAATGCAGACACATGTGCCAAGCGTTTTTTACGCTAGTGTGAATAAACAGTAATGCAGACTGTAACAACATTATTAATAATTTGATTAAGGTGGCATATATGTTTCCTTTTCAGATGAAACTATATTTTCTGTTTTATTGTTTTCTTTGTTTTAATGTTTTTCATCCACATTTTAATTTTTATAATTGTTGATTGACTTATGTTTATTAATTATCAATAAACTAGTTCTTAGTGAACCTTACGTCTTATTCGCCCACGTTCATTTTATTAGAAATGTACTGAGCATTAAAGTTAAAACTATGGATAATTTTAACATGGAAGATCTTTTAAGATTGTTCCTCACTACAAGCAAACATTCACTCGCTTTAACCCTTCCTTAGGAAGAATAAACTTTGTACCCTAAAAGGGATGGTGGTGGAAAGGCAAAATTTGTTCCTGAACGGATACTAACCTTTGTCCAGTCCATTAATAAGAATACACACCGGGGAAGGTGTCTATTTCATACTGGCATCGGTGACTCTTATACAAACTTTGCTTTGTAAGGTATAGGATGAGACCACTATACAGGCTTGTCTGTTAGTCATCCATAGGTAATATGTACTCCTCGAGACTTTTAGAAGTGTCTAGTATGACTCTTCCTTGTAGGGGGCAGGAAGCACTAACATAGTTCATGCTTAGATGAAATGATGTATGACAGTAACATCATAGGTCTCTAGGTCTAGGCTGACCAGGAAAATACTTTCTTGAGGGTATGGCACCATTTGAGAATCCACAGATACAGTAATGCTCTGGTAAACTTCCATCACGACGACATGGCCCAAGCCCAAAAAACTGATTTTGAGCGAAGCGAAAAATCTATTTTTGGGTGAGATAGCCATGTCGTCCTGATGGACCTGCCCTTCCTTTTAATTTAAAAAGGGCTTATGGACCCCTCCCTATAATACAGTGTCTGTAGCCCCTCGTGTATCGCTACAAGGAATAAAGATGGCACTGTCGACGTCGTCGTGTACACACTCGAAGTGGGATAGGAGAGGTACCTTATGATCGGCTCTCCTTTCATTCTCGATTTTTGTTTTCTTGCCACTTTGACCCATCGAAGCGTTAATGCTGTTCGGGGTGAAGATAGCTATGTGGCGTGTCAAGAATACGTCCTCTAATATTATGCCATATCAATTTAAGATTTATTTAGGGATATTCACTCCAGGAGTTAGAATTCTGGATACCTTAAGGTAAAATTCTCTGGGAATATCACCGTAGTCCAATATACCCTAGGAAGCTACCCTAAAGGAACTTCCATCAGGACGACATGTCTATCTCGCCCAAAAATAGATTTTTCGCTTTGCTCAAAATCCGTTTTTTTAATGAGGCCCATTTGCACTGACTCGCAGCAGTGCCCTTTTAGCTCGGAAAAGTTTCCGGTGCCCTTTTAGCTCAGAAAAGTTTCCGGTGCCCTTTTAGCTCTGAAAAGTTTCCGGTGTTTTAGCTCGGAAAAATTTCCTGTTATCTCATTGGTTAGAATTATCTTGCCCAACCAATCAGCGATCAGGAAACATTTCAGAGCTAAAAGGGCACCCCTCCGAGTATGTGCAAATCTGCCTCCCTAAAAAGAATTTATTATAGTTGTAATAGAAATTTAGTATTTCAATAATGCTGTTATTACTTTAAAAACATCATTGGTAAACATGAAAAGGATTAGCATATATCTCGCTGGTAATGCCGAAATATTTGCAAATACTAATGAATTTTCTTTTCCAGATCTCAATGACCATACTGACCGATGTACTGAAGCTTGGACGAAGAACTCGACGCATACGAATCGGAAAATGTTTTATAAGGAAGCTTTCATTCAGCTGAAGTTAGGTAAATCAAAAGAATATTTTCGTGGGAATTAACCCTAAATTCAAAATCTTCAATACTGGTAGGTAGGTAAAACCTTACTTGACCTTTGCTTAGCTTTATGTTTACTATGCAAATAAAATTTTTGAAAAGTTCAAATTAATCTTTTAATGCATGAAAACTTAAGTTTTCGTTAAAATTTGGAATTAAAATTAGGTCTGATTTTAAATTGGGGGAAATGATCCATGGTGATTTTTTTTTTTTTTTTTTTTTTTTTTTTTTTTTTTTTGCATTTCTAATTTGCATGGCTGCAACTTTAATATCAGATGGTACAGCAATAAGGAAATCTAATCCATTCGAAACATAAACGTAATAAATATATTCATTAAGTACCCGGCTCAAGTAAAAGGAAATTTTGCAGCCTTGTAAAACCTTTTGTAATGCAGTGGATTAGCAACAGCTGCATTTTTGTTGTTTTATAGATTAATAAGTTACTTTAGAGTTTTGAATTCTTAATTTTGATTAGTTAGATATTTGCCTCACTCAAGGAAAAATTATTTATGAATGCCCTTCCTGCTAAAGCTACAATTTATGAAAGTGTTTGCAGTAAGATTGTGAATATGTATAACTTGCAAGATTGTGAATATGTATAACTTGTAAGATTGTGAATATGTATAACTTGTAAGATTGTGAATATGTATAATTTGAGACTATGAATGTGTATAACTTATAAGATTGTGAATTTGTATAACCTAAAACATTTTGAATATAAACTTATTTTTCAGATTCTTTAGATGTTCAGCTTCATGCCAAAAAAAAAAATGGCTGAAACTGCGGTTTTTCAATGGGTAGAGGGACAATTACAATATATCTAATATGAAAGGGAAGCGAGAGGGGGGAATTAGTATTATACTTTTCATGAAAATCCATAATTGTTTTTATTAAAAACTTTAATCTCATCCAAAAAGATATAAAATATTTTGATATAATATTTTAACAAATATTGCTTGACACTTTAGGTAGATTAGGCCTACCTTTGACAAAGAAGCGATTAGTCAAGATTCAATATGTACACTTATGCTTTTTCTTCCAGGTGTGTTTGAAACTGGAAAAGAAGGGAATTACAAACAGGCTGAACGATAAAATGCCAACAGTAAAGACAGACTTGGAGAAAAGTCAGAGTAAAATGACCAGGAAAAGATGCAAAATACGACAAAAACTTTAAAACTCATCATCAATAAACGTCTGTAGTAAAGATACTTTGTCTACATTACAAGTTACTGTAGGTGTTTAAATATTAGAATATATCAAATAGCCATTTTCCTATTACTGCCATTTGATTTTTTTTTTATGTAATTTCGCAATATCATCTTTTTCATACCAGGCTCTCTTGTCTTTTCTGAGTTTGTCTATCAGCCCTTTTTTTTAAGCAATGATTTAAATTTTAGTCTTACCTGCTGTACCCATTTTTTTTTTTTTTGTCTTCTGTTCCTTCTATCTTTATCGTACTGCATTTTCTAAGTTTTCTTCTTCTGGTCTTGTCTCTTCGCAATATCTTGGTTTCTTGAGGCTGTGGTTAAGCAATTGTACTTATTGATTTTGGTTGGTTTCTTTGTTACTGGTTAAATTGGGAGATTTTAGTTGGTTTCTTTCAGTTACTGCTTAGGTTGGGAGATTTTGGTTAACGTTCCTACATGACTGTGCAGATTTGTAATAGTTATATAATTTTCCAGCAGTTTTGGTGACCTTTCGCAAATAAATTTCTATAGACTATAGAATAAAGTTTTTCTTTCTACACTTAGTTTCCCAGGATTTGTATGGATTTTCCCTTACATATTTCTTGTGGCAGGCTTCATCTTGATGTCCTATTGTTTTATATGGGTTTTTTTCATAAGCATTTACAGTTTGTATTTCCAGTACTCTTCCTATTTCTATAATTGTTTTTTTTTTTATAATTTCGTATCTTTGGTAATCTTATAAATCAAATTTTCTCGTGCAAAATTCTTACTTTCTTACATTTGGATATTATGAAATATATTTTAGATTGGTATAAATCCTGATAGTGTCTTAGTCAAGTTTTTTAGGGATTTTAACGGAAATAATTAACGTGAAATAATTTCCCTGCAACTTGACATGTCATTAGAGAAAAGAAACTTCTAATTTTTCTTATTTGTTTCCACAAATGACTTAGATTTTGATTTTTTGCTTTTAAATTTGTTAATCTGTACATGAACCCGTTTAAATTTCCGGCGATTTTGGAAGATTATTTTTACATTTTCATCTTGGTTTTTGTGACTTGACATTATTAGGGTATTAGTTTTGTTTCTAAACGTGTGTTCTTGACAAAATATATCTTGTGTGTTTGAGGCTGATTTTAGTCTGAAAACGTGAGGTTATTTACTTTAAGACCTTTACTGACCTATTTAGATTCCTGGGGAATCATATCTGACATTGTGATTGCTTTAGATTAAATTTCGATGTAAATGCTATCTAAGAAAATCAGTTAATAAAAAGCGTTAAAGTTAATGACACCAGCTAATGGCTCCAGCTAATGGCTTTTATTACAAAGTTTTTCAAATTGGTGAGGATGATTTCAACTGAAAATAGTTACATTTTGATTTCAGAGGGTTCAAATTTGGCAACTATCAATCTAGGAGCTTAATGTTATCAATGAAACACTCGCTAAAATTTTTAAAAGGAATATTTCATTCAGTTGAAGTTTAGTAAATTAAGGAATATTTACGTGGAAATTGACCCCAAATCCAAAATCTTCAATACTGGTAGGTCGATAAAACTTTACTTTAACTTTTAGCTTTATGGCTATTATGCAAATAAAATTTTGAAAAGCTCAAATTGGACTTTTAAAACATGAAAACTTAAGTTTGTTCAAATTGGGAATTGAAATTTGGTGTTGATTTAAAATTGGGGAGGTCATTTCCGGTGTCTTTTTTTTATATATATAATTTCTAAATTACTTGGCTGCAACTTAGATATCAGGTGGTACAGTAACGGGGCAATCTAATTCATTACATATAATAAATGAATAATTTATTCATTAGATACCCAGCTCAAGTTAAAGGAAATTTTGCAGCCTTGTAAAACTTTGTAATGCAGTGGATTAGCAACAGTTGCAATGTTGTTTTATAGATTTAATAAATTACTTTAGTTTTAAATAATTAATTTTGATTCGTTAGATATTTGGCTGTCACTCGAGGAAAGATTGATAATTTAACGATACAATTTATGAAAGTGCTTGCATGATACGCGTAAGATTGTGAATTTGTATAATTTGAGATTGTGAATGTGTAAAACTTAACAAGACAATGAATATGTATGACCTAAAACATTTTGAACATGTAAAACTTGTTTTGCAGATTCTTCAGATGTTCAGCTTCATGCAGAAGAAATGGTTGAAACTACGATTTTTCAATGGGTAGTAGGACATTATGAAAGGTAAGCGAGAGGGGGGAATTAGTAATAAACTTTTAATGAAAATCCATAATTATTTTTTCTATTAAAAACTTCAATCATCTAAAAAGATAAACATTTTGATTTAAGTGTAACAAATATTGCTTGATACTTACAGGTAGATTAGGCCTACCTTTGACAAAGAAGCGATTAGTCAAGATGTAATATGTACACTATATGCTTTTTCTTCCAGGTGTGTTTGAAACTGGAAAAGAAAGGAATTACAAACAAGCTGAACGATAAAATGCCAACAGTAAAGAAAGACTTGGAGAGAGAGAGGTCAAGAATGAAATGACCAGGAAATGAAGCAAATTACTACGAAAACCTGTAAAACTCAAGGAACGTCTGTAGTAAAAACACTGTCCACATTACAAGTTACTGTAGGTGTTTAATATTAGAATATATTGAATAGCCATTTTCCTATTATTACTGCCATTTGATTTTTTTAAAGTAATTTTGTAGTATCTTCTTTTCATAATAGGCTCTCGTCTCTTCTAAGCTTGTCTTTCAGCACTTTTTTTTTTCTTTTTTTATAAGCAATAGTTATATTTTAGTCTGACCTTACTGTACTCATATTTTTTTCTGCCTATTGCATTGTCTTTTGTTCTTTCTATCTTATTCGTAATGCATTTTCCTAGTTTTCTTCTTTAGCGTTCTGAGTTTTCTTCTGGTCTTGTTTATTCGTAAACAATTGGTTTCTTGAGGCTGTGGTCACTCTATTGTGATTATTGATTTTGGTTGGTTTCTTTCAGTTGCGGGTTGGGTCGAGAGATTTTGGTTAACGTTCCTACACACGACTGAAGATTTGTAATTATAATTTTCCAGCAGTTTTAGTGACCTTCCGCAACTGAATTTCTAGACACTTCTTTATAATAAAGCTTTCCCTTTACACTTGTATGGACTTTTTCCTTATACATTACTTGTGGCAGGTTTCATCTGGATGTCTTATTGTTTTAGATGGTTTTTCACAAGTATATAGTTAGCGTAGTTAGCATTCCCAGTACTCTTCATATTTCTATAAATGTATCTTTATAATTTCATGTCTTTGGTAATCTTAGGAATCAAATATTCCCGTGCAAAATTCTTAATTTTGTTTACATTTGGATATTATAAAATACATTTTAGATTGGTATAAATCATGAGAGTAATTTAGATGGTTAAATTTGTAAGGATTTTAACATTGAAATAATTTTCCTGCAATTTGACATGTGATTAGGAAACCTTATTTTTCTCTTAATTTCCACAAATGACTTGGATTTTGAATTTTTTAAAATTGTTTTGGTTCTAAATCTGTTGATCAGTACATGAATCGGTTTGAATTAACAGCGATTTTGGAAGATTATTTTGACACTTAAATATTGGTTTTTGTGATGTTTTTCAGGTATTAGCCTTATATTTCTAAAAGTCTGTGCTTGACATATTTATCTTATGCGTTTGAGGCTGATTTTAGTCTGAAAACGTGAGGTTATTTACTTGTAAGACCTTGACTGATCTATTTAGATTCCTGGGGAATTTTGGTTACATGATTGCCATAGGGTAAATTTAAATGCAAATGCTATATAATAAAATGGGTTAATAAAACGTGTTAAAGTTAATTAGTCTCTAGCTAATAGCTTTTATTGTAAAGTTTTGAATTGCTGAGGACTATTTATATTGAAAATTGTTGCATTCTGATTTAGGGTTCAACTTTGGCAACTATCCATCAGGGAGCTTAATCTCAATGGGACAGTTTTTGAGTTATTTCATGTTAAACTATTGAAAATCTTTTTCAATTTTATATGTAGAACTATTGAAAATCCTCTTCAATGTCCCGTAGTCTATTGAGGTGAAAATTTCAGCTTCATACATTAGTGGTGTTTATTAGGTACTTTGGTAATGGAATTTAGGCGTTTAAGTAAGTTGAATAATAAGATACTTTCTTAGGATAATTAGACAGGCTATATATATATTGGTGTATATTGGTGTTGCATGCCCATGTAAAACGTCTTGGCATGTATGAAAATTGTTAGATGTAAATCAGTCCATTGCAAATTGGTACTTTAGAATTACTTCTATTTGAAAGTTAGAGATTTTGCTTGATATGATACATCAATGCTCTTTCTTTCTCTTAATAGCAAGAGGTGCTCATACGGAAACGATTAGCACAGCATATTGTACCAGAGGAATCTTCAAATTCTTAACCTATGAAAGGCTATATAATTCGGGTATATATGTGGAATGTCATTGAAGAAAAATTTGCAGCCATTTCACCTGTTCAACTGAGACATCGGTATTATGTAAGTGTAAAGCCTTCTAACTTTTTGTCTTCGTTAGCTGTGAAAGTAATTTGCAAATTTGATTTTTTTTTCTTTAATACAAAATTGAAAACTAAATGTAGCATACATCATTTAGGGAAACCATTATAAACAATGTACTTATAAACAATGTACTTATAAAAGTGCGGGGGAGCCATGTGTTAAGTTTCAAATATACTCTAAGTAAAATAAATTGTATATTTAGTAAGGGAATGCGAAGTTAGGTTAGTTACTTTATTTTACAAACTATATTCTATATGGATCGGTGGATTCCCCACGCTTTTAGCTTAATTTTAGGTATAATAATTTTCATGTAAAATACTTCGAAGTAATAAAATATCAATTTTTAAGTAAGACTTGGCCTAGAGGGCATTAGCTTTAAAATTCCATCCTTATGAATACGTAAAAATGCTCGTTTGCTATTTTCAACCTGTCAAACACTAAGTTTTGCAAAAGGAGTTAATTATTCTACAAACGCTGATAAAGCCAATTACATTTTTGTACCTTTTATGCCTATTCCTTTTCTGACAGTGATTTATTTAATGTAATAACATATAATTTCTCTCTCCCTCAGATACGGGCGTCAGTCACAAAAACCTCTCAAGGATAAGTTAGTCTACGGGAAAAACGAAGAAAAACTATGCAATATGCGTGGGAAAAAGACTTTATAAGGGCACTATCTATGTATTTTTATTCATCTTAGTTATCATTAATAAAACCAGAAAAATACCAGAAGTTATCATTAATAAAACCAGAAAACAAGTTTTGTATATGTTATTTTCCCCTTTTCTCTTTCTAAGCGCAAGTGTTGATAGTATTTTTGTTTAATTGCTCATAAAACTTCCTCCTTGGATGGCACAGCAGAAGATCTGAAAAGAAATTATGGAAATAACAAAACTTGATAAGATAAACATTTTCTTTTGCACGTACTTCATCCATGATTTGTCACTAATATTTTCAAATCATCAATTTGCAGTCTATTTTATTTTCATAATGGAGCTAATTTGTATTTTGTTCAGGGATACACTATTAAAAAAACACAAGTAGCTCCATATATAAAAAAAATAGCCGGCAAAACGTAAATTTATAAAAAATCTTTCTAGTAGCCAACTTTGAAAGATTAATCTTTTTATAAAATTGTCTCATTTTGCCGGCTATTTTTATTATATGGGCTACTTGTGTGTTTTTTATAGAGTACCACTGAACAAAATAAAATTAGCTCCATTATAAAACAGACCGCAAATTGATTTTAAAAGAAATTTACTTTCTAAATGTACCCCAACTTGAAAGATTAGTGACAAATCATGGATTGAAAAGCACGTCCAGGATAAAACATAAAAAGCCATTTACAAAGAACACTAGTCCACAGATTCAAGCATCAAAGGTAAGGATCTACGCTTAAATGAGAAATCATAGTCGGTATTATAGATGGATAATGTTAAAAGTGCTATAGTAAACTCATCACGATCAACTTCAAAAGGCCCTATTTTCTTGAATAAATCAAAATCAGAAATATGCTATTCCACACACTCATACTGTGTAATGTGCATCACTGTGCTCTCGCTAACTTCAAACCTTTTTTAGCATCACACACTATATGATTGTGCATCCAAACTAAAATATATTCTATCCAGTTTAGCTCAAAACTTTTAGAACTACAGGAAAGAAGTAACTTTCCTATAAAGGCTATATAAAATTCATTCTGAATCTCCTGAAACATTAAAAGCAAAATCTTTAAAGACTAACGCTAAGAGCTATAAAACTGATAAATGGAGCCTGGCTAAATCTATGAGATCCAAAAGCGATTTTCCTCTATTCTTATAGCAGAGTTGTCTAGGTCGTTAACTTTAACACATCACTCAAAAAAACCTATAGCACTATTGTACAAGTCGTTAGCTGTAACACCTCACCACTTAGAAACCTATAGCACTATTTTATTAGTAGTTTGCTTTAACACACACAAACACTTGAAATACAAATACTATAACTCCTTTATATATCAAGTTTAACGACCAAAGCCACTTTCATAAGCTCAAATATTAACTAAAAACATCCTAATACGCCTGCAATCAGAAAATTTTATCAACCATAGCTGTTAAACGTCGAAGAATCTTAAATTTTGCCACCAAAATACAAAATTTTACCTATCTCCATTTTGTAACTTAACTCTTATAGAAGCTGTACAGGCATCTTTGCACTTGCTAGATTTACCAGTTATCCAAAATCTAAATATTTAACCTAAATAAAACTTAAGGTCTGATCGCTACTCAGGTGGGATAGAAAACCTAAAAAATTGGTTTCAAAATCTATGGAAATTGAATAGTTACTCAAGACCTCGATCTTAGATTTTGAAATTGGTTAGAAAACAAAGCAAAATTTACTAATAAAATCACAATAAACCCCAAAAAATAACGAACCGTAAAATTTACGCTAATAATTAAAGACACTAAATTACTAGAAAAAAATACGCATAGGTTATATTTAAATTTAAAAACCTATCCAGTAAACTCCTTTCGAAAATCCTATCAATTTTAACGAGAAATTACTTTAAAGGTTTTCAGTGCACCGAATGTTACCGAATTAAAGTTCACAAGATGTGCCAAACACTTCAAATATAGAATACTAAAAATTACGATACAAGAATTTTATGTTTTAATGTGTTGGACTAAATACTCAACACCAAAAATTTTACTGATTTAAAGCATTATAAGATTAGCGGTTTCTAATGATTACCCAAAGAAATATGCTTACTAAATAAGTAAAAGTCCTACGTTCAGAACGTGAAGGGTTTAGCCATTAAGACCTTGGCCGATTCGAGACATTAAGCCGGGTAAAAAGGTCCGATAGTAGGAATTTCATTAAATTTGATTAAAATTGATATTATGGTAAAACTAAATTGTATATCTCGCCTTTGGTTGATAGAAAAACTAATTCGTTCGTTACTAAACATGACAAATTCGAAGATAATTTGTATTTTTCCTAACCATACAAACCTTAGCTATTTACAAAGGGTTATTACTTTTAGCGTAGCTGAAATGGCGAGCCATTAGAATTTAACGAGGGTGTATTACCCCCGCGCTAGTTAGCGGGGGGGTAGGGGAGTGGTAGCTAGCTACCCCTCCTCCCCCTCACACACAGGTGAATACTCACTTTCACTTAGAGGTAGGACTTGTCTTGGGGGACAGGGCTGGCGGGCAAATATGTGTAAATAGCTAAGGTTTGTATGGTTAGGAAAAATACAAATTATCTTCGAATTTGTCATTTGTTCCGTAACCGAAATACAAACCACGCTATTTACAAAGGGTGACTTATCCCTTAGGAAGGGTGGAAAGTCCCCAGCCATACTGGCTTTGGCTTTACCCGGGGACTCAGAATCCGAGTGAGTCGCACTCGAGAAAAGGAGTCCCTGCACCTCACAAGTTCCTTGCACCGCAAGGAACCATGTGGCCTACGTAAGCTTGTGTGTGAAGGAAGAAGTGTGACCCGTCCTAGGCAGTTGACCTGGAGTTCCAGAAGGAACTCTGGGTTAGGACGTTCCCAATACCACCTCGTCAGGGTATGGGGGACGCGACAGTATTGACTCAATACTCGGAACACAAGGAAGCATGGTTTACCTGCAGAGGTTCGAGGTCAGCTATGCAGAGACCAGGATGCTGCTTCCCCGTAGAGGGGATGATGAAGAAAGAAGTAAGGGCCAGACATACTTCTTTCGTTCATGCAGACTAAAACCTGATAACAATGCCCTCAACCTTCTGCTACCTGTCCAAAAAGGAGCCTGAGGTTAGACCAGCTGTTGTGTAGCCACCACAGAGCGATAGAAAACGTATCGAGACTCCTGTGGGTCACGCCCTGCAGGAAGCGGGCTGCGAAGGCCATCAGACGCTTCCAGACTCCAGCTTGTAGCACCTGCGTCACAGAGTAGTATTACTCGAAGGCGAGGGACGTTGCGATGTATCCAACAACGTGCTGTAGGGCGACGTGACGGGGGAGGGTCTGAAGACAGGTCGAGATGAATGTCCTTGAGTCCGGGCTGAAGAGGTATACTGGTGACTCTCCCCCCATGTCCTCCTTGTGTTCCCAAATCGGCTGCAACTGAGGCCAAACTGCAGCTGTTCCCAGCGCTAACCTCTCGATTCCTGTACTGGCAAGAAAGAGAAGGTCTTGGGACATCAGACACAGAATGGAGACTCAAAATCTTGAATGAATCGGACCGAAGGGTCGGGACCCTCAGATTCTGAGTCTAGCCAACAACTCAGGAGCGAGCCTGAATGTTGCCTTCCCCTCTTCCTTAGAAAGGGGGGGAGTAGTAAGAGACCAAGAAGATTGCTTACACACTGGCCGTGGCCAGAGTGAGCAGAAGACCCAAGGCGGAATACAATCCGAGGCCTGTCATAAAAGGGTCTTGAGAAGATCTCTTAAAGGACTAAAAGTCCGAGCCATGCTCCAAGTTGGAGGTCTTCCTCCGACTAGGGCAGGGACGATCGTAGCTTCGCATGAGCGAGGATAGATCCAGCGGGCAGGAAAAAGTTATTCCTTTAAGCCTGAAGGTCAGGGAAAGGCTGAGCGACAGGCTTCATTGCCAAGAGCGGAAAGGAGTTTCCTCCCGCCGAAAGGCAATAAGACCGTTATTGCTGGAGAAGAGGCCTCACGGGAAGAGGTATATCTCCCACGGCACCAACCACCTTAGACTCTTCACTTTGCCTGGGAGACCCCTGTGGATGACTATCGCAGATGACGCGACCTCCGTACCGCGACTGTAGCGGGTTGTCTCTTCTAGAGGAGGAAGCGTAGTGTCTCCAGGCATGAAGCCGAAGCGACGCCCCGGTTCGGGAGAGATGTCGCAGTGTGGTTGCTTGAGTAGTCTGCGCCGTGGGAGAAGCTCTCCCGGGAGTTCCGTCAGGGGAAGCAGAGGGTCCAGAAACCGTTCTGCGCATAGTCCCAGTGGAGCTCTCCCATTGAAAGGTTGACAAACAACCTGGTTTTGTTGAGACCCATTGTCCGCAGACAAAAAGGAGGGAAGACGCAGGCGTCGAAGTTGTCCCACCATCACCGGAATGCATCTTGCCAGAGTCTCGGGGTCTGAGACTGGGGGGAAAACCAGCGGAAGCTTGAGGTTCCAAGCTGTCGCGATCAGGTCCCCCAGACCAGCACTTGCTGGTTACCCAAGGTCAAAGACCCTTAGGTACACTCTCTCTATGAGGCTCTGCTCGGATAGTCTGAGAGAAACATTCCCCTGCCTGGAATGAGAGAGCCGATGGTGGAATTGAGAGAATCTCAATCATCCCGGTATCTCTACTGCAAGATGTGAAGGTGTGAAAATGCGTCCCCTGCTGGTTAGAATGAAGTCGACACGCAACGGGGCGACTTGGCAGGAGCGGTAGGATCTGAAGAGGGGCCAGACTAAGGCCCTTAAGCCTGCCTGAATGATGGAGAGGTATCCTTCAGGTCTCGACCATAGGCCTGGACCGGAACATGCCCCCCCCCCTTTCCTTTGACGAGTCCGAGAACCGCATCAAGAATGTGGGGAAAGGACGAGAATATCCACTACCATCAAGAGGCTCCATAGGTCAACACCCATTGCAGGTTTAATAGTTCCGCTGGTCCCATAGGGCCAGGGAGTCCGGTTAAACATTGCCTGAAGCCACCGGAACTTGGATCGCCCCACATGGAACTTATCCTGAGGCGACCGTTCGGACTATAAACGGGTCAATGAGGAAAGAAGAACTAGGAAACGTTCCAAGGTAGGGCTGAAAACTCTGCTTGACTGAGAACAGGTACTGCGACTCTCCTCAGTCTTGCCACAGTCAACCGAAAGGAAGGCTCGGAGGATGTGGTAACAGAATCTGGCGTCCCCAGGTGGTCACCCATCCAAGTACCGACGTTGCTTAACCTCGCTGGACGGACGAGAAGCGGGGTTTCCAACGTGGTAAGGCGGTTGACTCAATATCATGGCCAGATACTTCAGATGTTGAGGCAGAGGAAGAGAAGGCTCCAAGCAAAATACCATGAGCCCACACTCATGGTCAGCATTCGGAAGCTTTTCCCGGCGCTGAAGAAGGTCGAAACCCGAGCCTACCGGAGTTGACCAGCCCTCCAAACAGCAGAGGAGGCGGAAGTCTGCACCTGAGCGGCCAAGAGGAAGGCAGGGAGAGTTCTCTGGGGAAACAAACCTGCTATGCCACGGCGGGATAACCACACTGCATCATAAGCAGGAATACTTGCAGTTTAGGCTGAATTCGACGAGCACCCTGGAAGATGGATGGAATGGAAACTGAAAGTACCCGTCCTTCCGATCCAGGGTTAAAGGAGTCCTGTCGCCTCGTTACCAGTCTGATCGATTCTGCTGGTCTACGCTGGCCGAAGTTTGTTCGACAAACTTGATCAGGGCTGAGAGGTCGACTATGGACATCCCCTCTCAGATCCTTCCTTACAAGAAAGGATCGACTGAGGGGGCCGGGGGTGAAGCCGTCGATGATCCTAAGGAAGACCTTCGCCTAAGGTATGGATCATTCTGCCCAACCGGGCAACTCTGCTGATGCTATGGCATAGAGGTTCAGAGACACTGAATTCGCTGACAGAGACGGCAGGCGCGATATCCTTGGCTACTCACAGAGATTGTGCGGGAATGGGCATCGGGAAGCTGTCATTCGGATGAGTAACCTTAAGCATCCTCCCAGCGAAAAAAAAAAAACTGCAATCCTAGAGTTCGTGAACTCCTTTTAGGACTATGCCCCCCCGGGGGAGTCTTCCGTGCCATCTGTTCCTGACAGGAGGAAACTGCAATTGGACACCTTGTCCCAGTTGTCGTAGCCGATAACTTAGGCCGACGTGGTTGAAAGAAAAGGGAGCTGGAGCCCTGCAGAGTCTGGAAGAAAGCGCCTTGGAGGAGTGAAACCGGAAGTCGATTTACTCAGCACAGCAGATGTTTAAGTCTCTGTCCTTGGGCAAAGACAAAACTCTTCTCAAGGATGGAAGGGTGTCTGAGGTCGTTGACCTCCACAGATGAGACACCCGAAGGAAGCCTTCAGTCAGTGCGTCCAGATGGTACAACATCGAGCTTGTCCGCAAGTAGATACTTAACGACGAAAGGCCAAGGTGCCTGAGCTCGAGAGGAGGAAAGTACCCTTGATCTTCCTGTAGCTTCCTTGAACCAAACCTCGGGCCGTAACCGAGGAGGGAAAGAACCTGGTAAGCTCCCAGAGGAAGAGGTAAGCAGTCACCCCTTGTCCGATGGAGAAATCTTCAACGGAAAGCCCCCCCGCCAAAAATCCTTCCAGGGCGGGAGAAGGAGAGAGTACTCGTGCAGGAGAGGGGACCCTCGAGACCGACCTCTTGGGAACCAACTTCGCCCTGGGGGAAGTCACCACGAAGTCCACTCCTCTCTTTCTCTTCAGCGTAGGAGAGACAGCCGCTGGTTTGTTACCCTGGCCGGTGAGTGCTGGTTTCATAACCCTCATTAACGCCCGTGCCAGCGGATCAAACCATGTCTGCTGCTCCAAGGACACAGAGTCCGAAATCCTCGCTAAGGTGAAAGGGATCGGGCGATCCTTTGGAGAGGACACGACGGTTCCTGCCTGAAAAGAAGGTGGGAAGAATGCTGTACTGACCTGTCTTCGTCCTGCACTACCAACCTGTGCTTGGATGGAGGTGATCCCGAGTGCCGCCTAGGAGCACGCGTCCCTGCTGCTACCACCGGCTGTGGAATTCGCCGCGAACTATGGTCGCGCGAGGGCGAACGGTCGCGCAAAGGCGAATGGTCGCGCGGGCGCGCAGGCGAGCGGTCGCGAGGGCACGCAGGCGAGCGATCGCGCGGGCGCGCAGGCGAGCGATCGCGCGGGCGCGCAGGCGAGCGATCGCGCGGGCGCGCAGGCGAGCGATCGCGCGGGCGCGCAGGCGAGCGATCGCGCGGGCGCGCAGGCGAGCGATCGCGCGGGCGCGCAGGCGAGCGATCGCGCGGGCGCGCAGGCGAGCGATCGCGCAGGCGCGCAGGCGAATGGGCGTGACGGCGAGGGATCGTGCTGCCGCGTAGGTGAAGAAGATCGCTGGCGGTAAGCGATGGCGAGCAGCATGTGTAGGTGAATGATCGCGTGATTCGGTGCGATGGTGATCAGCATCTGCAAGAGGGCGATCGTTCAGGGTTGTGCGATGAGGAGCAGCATGCGAAAGCGGGCAATCGTTCAGGGTTGTGCGATGGCGAGCAGCATGCGCAGGTGAATGATCGCGTGAAAGGGTGCGATGGTGATCAGCATCTGCAAGAGGGCGATCGTTCAGGGTTGTGCGATGAGGAGCAGCATGCGAAAGCGGGCAATCGTTCAGGGTTGTGCGATGGCGAGCAGCATGCGCAGGTGAATGATCGCGTGAAAGGGTGCGATGGTGATCAGCATCTGCAGGAGGGCGATCGTTCAGGGTGGTGCGATGAGGAGCAGCATGCGTAAGCGGGCAATCGTTCAGGGTTGTGCGATGGCGAGCAGCATCCGCAGTTGAGGGTCGCGCGATGGCGATCAGCATCCACAGTTGAGGGTCGCGCGATGGCGATCAGCATCCGCAGTTGAGGGTCGCGCGATGGCGATCAGCATCCGCAGTTGAGGGTCGCGCGATGGCGATCAGCATCCGCAGTTGAGGGTCGCGCGATGGCGATCAGCATCTGCAGTTGAGGGTCGCGCGATGGCGATCAGCATCTGCAGTTGAGGGTCGCGCGATGGCGATCAGCATCCGCAGTTGAGCTAGTAGCTGGCGAACCATGTTCCTTCAGAAGTGTTGGAGAACGTTGGCGTGCCAGCTGTAACACACGTGGGCGATCCGGAGATCGCTGGCGAGCTGATGATCGCTGACGAGCTGACGATCGCTGGCGAGCTGATGATCGCTGACGAGCTGATGATCGCTGACGAGCAGAAGGCTACGCGTGGAAGCCTGCGCAAAGAAGAGTCCTTGACCCCGACCTGAACCGAAGTTCTAGATCGCGAGGGCGAACGTGGGCGCACAGGGCACGTAACAGGAACCGCAGGGAAGATCATCTTGAAAGCGCTGACGAACAGGAGAGCGCTGACGAACAGAAGGGCGCGCAGGGAAACCCTGACACGCAAGGGAAGAACCCCCGTGGGGGCAACCCTTTGCCCCGAAGGGATCGTTGTCCGCCGGGAGACTGATGTCCGTCGGAAGACCGTTGTCCGTCGGGAAGACCGTTGCCCGTCGTGAAGACCGTTGCCCGTCGGAAGACGAGATTAGACTGCTGTCCATCTGCACCAAGACGGAAGATCGAGAAAAAGAAGTTGTAGGCTGCAAACGGAGATTCAAAAAGGCGCCTCAAGCACCCTTATAGGGAGATGAGAGGCCCTTACGACGAGGCGGACGGTGGGCCTTACGGCGAGGGAGGCCAACAGCAACAGCAACAGAAGAAACCTCCGAAGAGGAGTCTCTATGAGTGTACTCTCTCGCGAACGAAAGAGAAACACTTCGTGGAAGAGACTGGTCAGCCAGTGACCTAAAAGGAGCAATCCTCCGAAGAGGAGCTCCTGCAGTTGCCCAGCCCCTTGAGCGAAACTGCAGGTGCGACCGCTCAGCACCAAGAGCATAGTCGCACGAAAAAAAGGCAAGAGAAGAACCCCCCAAAAGAGGAAAAGCTCAAGCCTGGACAGGAAAAAACTTCCCTCGGAAGGAAAGTTATCCGCCCAAGGAGGCAAGCCTCCTGACTGTTCTAAAATGAACTGGAGGGCTGTCCGTCGACACGGGAGTACTACCAGTAGAAGGAGACACGCCCCTGACGACAATACAAGGGGGGAGGCAGCAACAGCCGAATCCCCAGGACTCAACCAGACAGCTCACACCGTTGCTATGTTACAGAAACGAACTAGATCGGTAACTGTAAAAAAAAAAAAACAAATAATATTAGTACACATTCATTCCCCCGGGAAGGCTCCGAAGAGGAATCCCGAGGAAAAGGAACAAGAATTACACAACAGGCACGTGCCCTCACAACCACTTACACTCGCGGAAGGAGAGCTGTAACCAAAACAGAATTATAACAATTATAATTATGTAACTATGTAATTATGTAATTTAAAAATGAATGAACACTAAAGAAAAAAACGAAAACCCCGAAAGGAATCGTTCTACAAGCTGAAAAATTAACAACTACAATTAGATTCATAAACTAATTGAGACAAAATGTACGGCGTAGCAACCCCACCCACACGGGAAGGAAGCTACAAGGGCGTAGTAAAACATAGTAAAAGGGTGAACGACCTCAAGAGAGAGAGAGAGAGAAAGACCGAAGTCAAACTCGATCGCAACCCATAAAATTAGGCCGTGGTGGCCTAACTGCCGAGGCCTCCACGTAGATATCGTACACTACACACACACATCTGAAAAGGAAACTTACTTATTTCTATACTCAAATATATATACAAACATGAAAACATGTTTACATATATATTGAGTAAAAGAAAAGTAAGCGATTAAGTAAAGACAAAACAGACAATGGCTGCCAAGCGAGGACCAAGACAGAGACGTCTGTCACAGTCCGAGCCAAAAGTGAAAGTGAGTATTCACCTGTGTGTGAGGGGGAGGAGGGGTAGCTAGCTACCACTCCCCTACCCCCCCGCTAACTAGCGCGGGGGTAATACACCCTCGTTAAATTCTAATGGCTCGCCATTTCAGCTACGCTAAAAGTAATAACCCTTTGTAAATAGCGTGGTTTGTATTTCGGTTACGGAACAAACTACTTTTGAGGTTAACCGGCATCTTCCAACAATTACGAATCCTGGCTATGTCTTCCAGATATAGATAACATCAAAACATCCCTATACAAAACTGCTAATCAATTGCCAAAAAAACATTCCAACACAAACTAACTCACAAAACCCTGAACAACAAATTTGGAAAAATCAAGCTTACCGTCATAGCACAAGCCCATAAGATGGCGACCTTTACAGGAACCGCAGATCGTGAAGTAATATTCAAACACGGTTTACAAATGACTTGTGTAGCTAAACCAAGGTGTGTATATGTCTCGACCCCAACACGCACTGACATTGCTTCCCGATTACTTACCGTTTACAGTTACGTCTTGCCGGCTTTCTTCCAAGTTTCAACCAATCAGAGAAAAAGAAGGAGAAAACTACTCCTGATTGGTCGAGAGACTTACAAGGATTCTTCAAGAATGCAGTTACTTTCAAAAGATGTTACGCCACCTCTTGGAAAACCAGCGATATCTGTTGGCTACATAATTAACTATGAAAAAACCATATATTCAATATCTAATAAGAAAACAATTCATTATCTTAAAGGAAAACCCGATACGTAAAAATAAAGACAAAAAAAAAAAAACACTCATTGTATCCTTTCGAATACAAAATTCACTATGAGATAGACAGTATTTGTTGATCTAAATATCGCATTAGATATCATGTAAAATATTCATGTCAAATTTTTCATATATTTTAAACTTAACCAATTATTCAACTAATAATTCTCTGATGTTCCAAAAGACATGTTACAGTTTCCGATCGGAAAATAACAATGATTTCAAATTCATTTGTGCCTATAATCATGTTCATATTGTTATATTATTTCTAATAATTTATTTTTCTGTTCATTCTTCCGTACCAAGGGTCTTTCCCTATATTAGTCCCTTAGACTTGAAGAATTGTTGAGGTTCGCCATCATGTGAAGTTCTCTCTCTCTCTCTCTCTCTCTCTCTCTCTCTCTCTCTCTCTCTCTCTCTCTCTCTCTCTACCTTAAAGGTCTTGTATAAGTTGTGTAATGATATTAAAAGAACAGCCATATTTATTATAAAAAATAAGACAGAGAAGACAGGTTTGTTGTTATTATCAAGGGGAAGTTACTTAATTGAAGTTCAAATAAATATTACGGACTTATATTTTTTCCTGAGCCTTTTGCTCACTTTTGGCCTTTCCTTCTGACGAAATCATCAATACAGACAAAATTCAACTAGAACGGGCACTCGGTAGAGCGCATACCTTTGCCAACGCCACATTTGTTACCATGGTTACGCAAACAAATCGGATAATGGCCACATAATGACGAAACCTGCACTTTTTGCAAATTTCATGCAAATCAAATAAAGATTAACCACGATATAGATAAAAGGACGCTTTTAACCCTTTCGTTACCTTAACCTTGACCTTTGGCCCAATCACTCCGCAAATCTAATCAATTGTCCTTGGATCATGGCAAATCATTCAACATAATTTCATGAGATTTGGTTAAATACTTTCCGAGTTATGAAAATCACAAACAAACATACAAACATAAATGAACTACGGTAATGACATCACTATATCATGTTGTATATCACAAGATAGGCAATTGAATTATGTATATTTTGGCACTAGTTCCCTCTAAAATCATATAAAAATTGGCAACGATACGGCAAAAGACGTTTTTGACCTTTTCGTGACCTTGACCTTGACTTTTTACCCAATCCGTCCCAAAATCTATCCAAATTCTCTTTGGCTCATGGTTAATCATCCCGCCAAATTTCATTAGATTCTGTCAAATAGCTTTTGAGATATTCGAATCACAATATCACAAGAGACATTTGCTTCCAGCGAAGTTGACAAAGGTAAAATTATCCCAAGAAAGTATATTTACCAATTTAAATCCAAATTCAGACAATTTATTGATATAACTAGAACAGGGACTCTGTAGAACGCATACCTTTGCCACCGCCACTTTTGTCGGCAAGAAACATTATGTTTATCCCAAAACACATGTCATCTAAATTTGTCATCATGACCTAAAAACTTAAATTTTCATGACCTTTAGTTTTGACCCAATCATTCTCTAGATCTTTTCAAATCGTCCTTGGAAGATAACCAAACATCTCACCGAATTTGATGCATTTTTATACAGACAAGTCGGATAACAATAGGTACTTAATTATAAAACCCGCACTTTCTGCAAGTTCATTAACCACATTAACCTTTGACCACTTACCGATAACAAGGTAAGGACATCACTATTATATATATCACAACATAGGCAATTGCATAATGTACATTTTTGCACTAATTTCATGCAAATTGGATAAAAATTTGGCCACGATATGGCAAAAAGACGCTTTGGACCTTTTCGTCACCTTGGCCTTGACTTTTAACACAACCATCCCACCAAATTTCGTGAGATACGGTCAAATAGTATTTGAGTTGTGTGAATCACAATCAAACAGACAGACATACAAACAAATATATAAGCGCCTATCAAAACATAAACATTACAACGAAGTTGGTTAAGGTAAAAAGGCGTCAAAAGAAGCTGTTAGTCTTGATAGACAGTCCACTTTATTCTCTATTTACAAAAATGAAGAAATGCGAAGTACAAAAGTAAAACCCCGGTAATGATTTACACACCGCCCACACCACCAAAAAAATAACCATGAAATTACAACTAGCTTTTACAAATGAATTTTCTGCAAAAAAAAATTTGAATTTACACTAAGTGAAATCATACAAACCATATAGGACTATTTCACAAGATTATAATTAGCTAATGCTTAACCCTAGTTATAATTTTCCTATAATAAACCTAGTAAAGTCCCCAGTTTCATCAGGAATAGATTAAACCAAATACATCCCTGTTATAATTACTCTTTAATTAAGAACAATCTTCCTATTTTGCAAATATGTACAATCCATAGTATACTTAATACTTAACGTGGCCTGTTTAAGTTCTTCGATCTCTTCAGGAGATTCTGAGGAAAAGTTATTACATTGAACTCGAGTCTCCTCACAAGATTTATTCTTGACCGAACTTTGGTTTAGTTGTTCCATACACCTTTCAGAGAAACTTTCACAAACCACCGGAACCTGATTATGAATAAAAGCAGAACTATCGTTTCTTAGATGTTCATTATTTGTCTTTGCGAACGATCACTTTTGGGCCTTCGGGGACGCAGTCTTAGAGTTAGCATTATGAGCGACCCCACAACGACAGTTTCGTTCGCCTTTTTTCCTCTTCCTTTATTTTATCACCGCTTACACTCGACTCGTGGGATTTACCACAAAATCGACAGCGATGCTCATTTGGGCACTTCCTAAGCACTTGATAAATACTCTCTCTCTCTCATGGAGGAGCCCTACTAAGAGTAATTAATTGTTATAGACAAAATCACCATCAAATTCAACTCTCTGCGCTTTGCCCATATAAATAGCTCGTCAAGTAAAACATCTTTTGGGTCCAAGAAAGTAAGAAGGGGGTAAAAATAATTACCTTTGTACGTACACCATACGGTTCCTTTGGTTTTCCATTACAATATTCTCAAAGACATTTCTGTTAAAAAACCAATAGCTACCTCATCCTTCACTATAATAAATGGAATGTTTCTCCCTTCCTAAAATATAACCTTAAATTCTGGAGGACACTTGGACAGCCGAACTGCCCATCGAACTTCATTGCGGAAGCTCAAAACATTCTTAAAGATTCGCAGTATAACCTTCACCTAAAAATTTTTTCGTGTATCAACAGACGACACATTACATACACCGGGACTGCTCATCATTTTCCTTTTCTTCACATCGCTGCTGCTAGACAAAGTCTACATTTACTACCTGGATAACGGCCTTAATGAGCAAAAATACTCCTATCACAAGAAATCTAAATGTCAAATTAGTAAAATTTATCTTTTAGAAGAAACCATAACAGTCTTGATGTCTTTCACTCATGGGGACCTCGAAGCATTGTAACACGAGAAGTGTTAACAGTTTAAGTAACCTTACTTAAGTTTTAATATATGATCGAGGGAGAGATCAAATGGTATATTTTTTTTCTTTTTTTTTGAGATTTCTTGATACCTATACAAAAGGGTGAATAGAAATGAATATGCTAACATGTGACCATTTAAGGAAGAGGCCATAACTGTTAAAGAACAGATCTTGGTTCGATGAGGAGACTAGAAAAGTGGAAAACAAAGCGTAAAAAAGGAAAGAAAGTGGAGTCTGTTAAAAACTTGAAATACATGGAGGGAATACAAGACCATAAAGTTTCAGTATAATTACCAATTTAGGAAAAAAAATAACACTAACGAAAATATAGTAAACAGTAACATGAGTAAGTTATATCGTCTTATAATTGTGTAATGGGGAATGTAAATGAAAAATGAACAATCAGATTTTTGACCTCCGCCAAGGTTAATGGAGTCCTTCATGGCACAAGATATATCTGTGGTAGAAATTTCGTAAAAATCCTTCAATTTGTTTTGACGTTATCCTTAAAATGGCGAAAAATGCAAATCCGGATTTAAAGTTCGGATCCACTCTCCAAAATTGAATGGTGTCGTCCATGAACTAAGATACCTGTGGTGAAAATTGTCAAAATTCGTCTAGTAGTTTTGACGTTATCTTTATTATGGCGAAAAATGCAAATTTGAATCTAAAATCCAGATCCAGATCATCTCCAAAATTCAATGGGGTCCTCCATGACCTAAGATCTATCTGTGGCCAGATCTGCCTGGTAGCTGCCAATGGATCTGCGATACCCACCTACGATTATGAAACCCTCACGTTATCATTTGGATGGGCCAAATATATTTGGAAGTTAGTCGATACTGACGTCCCATTGCAAATCCTGTGTGTTGATATTTCAATGCATTTCCATCTCATGGTCAATGTAGCTCACCGACTTAATCAACGCGGCTTTGTGCTAATCAACACCTCCCTAACCCGCCCACTCGTACCTCTCTCCACACAGCGTACCCACGGATGCCTACGCCCACCTGCTCACGTTGTACCCTTAAGTTTTCCATCCAGAACTTCGTTAAACGCTCATAGCTCCTGTGAAACACAGCATTTATCACCATACCAAGACAACGGGGCCCCCAGTGTTTGCCTGATTCAGACATCTGGCACTGGATGGTTTGGCAACCGCTTAACACAAACGTTTACTGAAATGGAAGAAAAGGGTCTTTGCCTAAAGACCTCAAACCCATGGTTGTCACCCTCGCACATCGACCTCAAGAAAGATCGCTCTACATCAGTGTGTGGATTACAGGCGCCAGAACGTGCAGACAGAACCAGATCAGTACACCCTGCCAAACATAGCCGACGTGACCACCTACTTGCACAAAGTGAAGGTTTTCTCCACTCGCCCTCCTGAAGGGGTATTAACAGGTGCCCATGAACCATTAGACGTCCCCAAGACAGCCATCACCATCCCCTTCGGTACATAAACCTTCAATTACTCCTGTTTTGGCCTAGGTAATGCCAGGGCCACTTTTTAACGTCTCATGGACGGTATCTTAGGGAACCTCCCATTCTGAGTATGTTATACGGATGACATACAAGTGTTCTTTTCCTCCAAAGAGGAACACCTACATCATCTCTGCATCATGCTCGACCGCCTACAACAGAACATTCTTTGTAGTCTGGTATGACTAGTGTACCTTTGGCGTCAAAGTAGTATCGTTCTTGGGGCACTGCATCACTCCTGAAAGAGTCCACCTCTCCCTGAGAATGTATCAGCAATTTAGAACTTTCCCTACACTCGTCCATCAAAGTACTGCAAGAATTCTTGGGGATGATTAACTATGATCACAGTTTCCTGTCAGCCATCGCCACCACTCTTGCCCCCCTCTACCCCTCCCTCAAGGGTAAGCCTAAGACCTTCAAGAAATGGCCTTCTGCAACACAATGAATACCCTATCAACTACTGCTGCTCTTACTTTACCCGAGCCAAATGCATCTCTCCTCTTCTCCACGCCAGTGATGTTGCTATTGAGGCAGTCATCAAGCAGGTGGTAAACTTCTCACCCCACCCATTTGTGTTCTTTAGTAGGAGATTGTCCAATGCTGAATCTGGCTACTATACCTTGTAAAACAAATGGCTGGCAGTGCATTTGGCCGTCAGTCACTTTTACCACTTCTTGGAAGTTACGCCCTTTTCATTCACACTGACCACATGCATATGGTGCACACCTTCACACACTAGTCAGATGCCTGGTTCGCCCATCAATGCAGATTTATCTCCACTGTGGCTGAATACTAATGTACCCTTCAACACAACCATTGCCCTTACAAGAAACATTGGCTGCTATTTACCTGGGATTGGGTTACAATAACTTGGCAGAAGCCCAATTAAAAGATCCAGAGTTCCAAGCATGTAGGACATCCTGCATATCCCTCCGTTGGGAGGATGTCCCTCTCCACGACACAAACGCTTTCACCCTCCGTGACGTCAGTTCTGGTAAACTAAACACTTTGTAGGTCAGGCAATGACATCTTTGTAGTCTTCAGCCACCATAGAGAACAGCTCTCGTTACTGCGGTAGTATGGAAAAACCTATAGAGAACTTTGCTCGCTGCCTCTACGCTTCAGACGTCGCCCGAAACAAAGCTGGTCTGTGTGGATGGAGCTCTATTCAATGGCTTGTCTAAGCTTCTTCGATTACTTTATCTCAGGACAGAATATACAGCTCATATACCAGAGCTCTTGTGTTAATTTCAGTCACTAAGATGTTAATAATTTTTGTTGTGTTATAGTCACAGATAAGCTGTAACAAATTTCCATTAAGTAGTATACCTTCAATATGTCCATAGTGGGTTATTCAAGATACAATGCAAGTAAAAAACTCTTCATAGGGTATTTTTAATTAGGTTCTGAAGCCGGTTTGAACGAGTGAGGTTAGTTAATCAAGTGCCCTCATGAATATTTAGGTTCTTAAAATGAAAAAAATTGTTTCACAGGTCTATTATAGGCCTTTATTTCTTCATCTAGCCGGAAGGCCTCATACGTGTTGTCACCTTTATATAAACTACTACTTGATCCTATTTCCTTTCCCTTCAAAATCTAGTTTTTTCTAAATTTCAACAATACCTCTTTTCTCAATCTAAATCATCACTAGTCCTATCGTGGGAATTTGTGCCATATACGGCTCTGGTTATCAGCTAGCTGTTATTCCAGAACTCGAGACAGTGTAGCACAACCTATTTAATAGTGACCTGCTGTATCCGTCGAGATTTATAATGGGCGCCTACTAACCATGCGTTTTTCAAACAAAATTTGCTTCGATATATAGTTGTAACCTACTTTTCATCAAAGAAAGACAAAGGCATGAATAAAATAGTTACTCCTTGTAGAGTTAAGCCTCATTCTAAAAAAAGCTTCAATAAATTTTAAAAACTGCATTTTACCAAAGGAAAACAAAGGCATAAATAAAGTAAGTACTCATTTGTAGACGAACCCCTCTAATAAAATTATTAAATGTTTGGATTAAAAATTGAAATTAAAAATTTGCGTAAGCCATTTCATTGGTCAATAGCAGCTAAATTAGTCAAATGAAATTAATATTTAAAGTTAGACATAAGAACCAGTAAGCATGCAGGGAAAATTTTCCATATTTGAGGAAGTGCCAAAATAGTTACTCTGAAGAAAGATTTAACTAATACTTTCTCTAATAAAGTTAGAGAAAGAATAAACAATGTTATAGAAGTCTTAAAGCTAAATTTAATTTAAAGGCATTAATGGTACGTAATAATTGTAAAAAGAGTTATTTCAGTGAAGGAACATTTCAATAAATATTTATATTAACTCAAATTGCCCTAAAAAAATGAAGGCCAAAATTAAGGCTACAATCAAACATTAAGTATGCGAAGACCTTAACCCTGGGTAAGTTAACAGGCCCCAAATTTGGAACCAGGCGCAAAGCAATTTTTCCCAGGTTTCATCCTGTGGAGTCATTCTCGAGGTGCGCCGCACTAGACTGTCATGATACAACATGGGTAGGAGGCACAAGTCGAAGCTTCATATACTAGAGATATTCTGATGAAGCTCTTCAAAAAATTTTTTGGTCTCAAATTTGGTACCACACTACTAAACTACTGAAATTTCAATTTCATATGCTTTTAAATTTTGCTAAATATATCTGCGATATGAACATTAAAAGATTTTCACTGAACATTGGTGAAGAGTGTCTCTATGCAGTGATGCTGCCATGTTTGTGCTAGGCTGCCGGATGTTCAAGTATATAGGGGGAAAAAAAAATTCGACTTTCAGGTGGGCAAAATGCAGAAGAGTTTCCCTTCTGAGAAAAGACTAGGATTTCGGAATCTTAGTGATTTTAATATTAGTGTGTGCTGATGACACTAGTTTTTTTATCAGAAATATGGTGACTCTGTCCCAGGTGGACACCATCGACCAGGGAAGTGTAAGCAATTTTTCCCCACTCGGTACTCTATTCGACCCCATCTAGCACCTCTTCAGAAAGCGAGCCTCCATTTCACCCTTCTCATTTTCAAAGCAAGAAGAGGATACAATTCCCTATGAAGGTTAAGATGCCTGTACCATGCGAGGATGGTGACGACAACGATGTAGATGACCCTCCCATGACCTTGACCCCCTTCAGGAGCCCGTCAGGGAAGTCCGCCATCTCCTGTGTGCCATCAATCAGTGCTACTAGTGTATTTTTTGCGTGCCACCCCAGTGCTTTTTCAAATGCCACCCCAGTGCCTTTTTCAAGTGCTACCCCACTGCCTTCAACAAGTGCCATGCCAGTGCCTTCTAAGAGTGCCACGCCAGTTACTTTTAAGAGTGCCACGCCAGTGGCCAATTTCACCTGTCACAGATTTGGTGTTTTTCCGCCCATGACCTTTGAAAGTAGGCATGAATGCTGCCATGCCATTCAATTTTATTATGCAGTTCGCCAAAGTTACTTGTGTATAATGCAAATATTTTGTACAGATTATTTTCTATATATTTATACGTTTATATACTTATTTATATAGATTTTCCAAATAAAATTTGAAATCATTGGTTTTTAATTTACTCCTAACATAATATTGAGGAATGAATATTGTTAAATAAGAAACTTGAGGATTCGATATATATTTATTAATAAGGAAGTTACATGGCCCGAAAGTTGAGGTCTCATTTATGGTACCACACTGGTAATGGCGTACCCACTTTGAAACTTAACCAACACAGGGTTAAAAGTGTAAGAGTTATACAAAAACTTCAAATAACTAAAATATATACAGATAGTTGCGGGGTAACTGGAAAATCCTTACACTATAAGTAATATATGGTTATGGAATCACAGCAACCTATAAATAGTTTAGGCAACTCAAAATTTTCTCTAGTAAAATATTGAAAACCATTTTAGTATTATATTAGCAACAATATAATGTAGGCCTACATACTAGTACATGTGTTATCTTGAACCAAAATTTAACTCTTGCTCTTTTTACTATAAATTATTTCATCGACCTTGCACACTATTGACAGTTAATGTAAATCAACACTACTGAAAGTTTTTAAATCTACTTACAAAAGCAAAACTGGCAAGTATCTATTCTTAAAGTGATTTAAGCTTTAATTTTTGGGCAAAAAATATATACATTAAAATAAATTTAAGCATAAAAATTATATTATAATAAAATCTCAGCATTACAAAGCAAGAAATAAAGATTAACCCTTAACTTTAAGAGAAAAAACCAAAGATTTAACAATTTGAATTGCCTAAGGGATAAAAATAAATTTTTGGATTTTCAATACAAGATTGCACATCCCTCACATTTAAAACTATTTAAAATGCTTACCTATGACATTAAAAATCTGCACATTAAAAAGTAAGTCTACAAAAAAATTTCTACAAAACTTAGAAGTACTGAAGTGCAGGGAATTTTTTAACTATTTAAAGCTGTAAGCTTAACATTCCTTGTGTACTTTTGTAATGTACAGAATAGGGTCAACTATGAGAATCAAAATTCCAATACATTGTTTGAATACAATGTCAATATGACACTAATTAACTCTTATTGCAAAACTAACTACACGAAGGTAGTTCTGGGTCCAAGACACAAGACTCCTTTGGAGATATTTTGTCAAAACTAGAGTTACCGCCCAGAAAACTTTATGCCAACAGACTTTCTACAGACAATGTATGGGATGCAGCCGCTTCAGGCAGATGGCCAAGATTATCATGATTTGAGCCAGAGACCTGATGTTCGGCAGAAGATGAGTTAAGACTCTTCAAATAGTTTGATTCCTTCAGTCTGAGCCAGCAGGATCTACCAGGTAGTCCCCCTTCGCAAGAATCATCTAGTTACACCCTTAGAGCCTCAGCTGAAGACTAGCTTGACCTGCAGGATCTATGTTTAATTTTTTCTAGTACTGAAATTTTATTAATTTCAAATTCAGTTATTCTGGGTGGCACTTTTTGGATTATTTCTTCCAAAGTCCTGAACATACACTTTGTTGTTCGTGGGATCATTCCTTCCAGTTGCTCACCTTCATTTAGACTTCCATACTGCATTTTCCCCAAACTGGTTTGACCGCTAGCAAAGATGCACACGCTTGTCTAAAAGAGCTCTGGCAGTCAAGATATTGAAAAATTCGGCCTGCCAGGCAGATTGCTCAAAAACTGGTAGGAGGCCTGACTGTTCACATCTGTAAACCAAAGTATTAAAATTAAAATTACTTAATATACAAGTGAAAAAGCAGCAAAATTTAAACTGAACACCCTTCATCAATCCTGTTAAAAGTTTTGTTTCTAGAAGTCAGGTTAGAGTCGTTTTCTAAGAACTTATGATTTAATAATACTTGCCTCTTCCAATGTTATTTTTTCTGTCTTACAGGCAACCATTAAATGGAGTTTAGTTTATTACAGACTGATGCGAAAGTTTAAATTAATTCATATACAGTTAACCTAATTCCAACATTTCTTATGAAATTTTTGTACAAATATGGAATTTTCATTCTAAAATGAAGACTTTGCTGGATAATTTAGCTAGCCCTGAATTATCCATGACTCACCCCAATCTTTACCCCATTGGCAACCCTGATAGCTCCTATTCTGCCCTGTCATTGGTACGTGTGACATCTGGAACCAGAGCTCATGCAATCCTATGGTCAGTTTTGTAATTACAAAAGTGGAGAATGCAGTGAGACTAGCCAAATTAACCAGGCATGTATTGTTTTTGAGTGAAACTTCCATATCTATAAACATTACCTTATGATAAATTATCTAGTTCATTACCCCAATTGACAAGCAGGGAACTGGAAGAATCTTTGGAACAAGAGGTAACAATGTAAGCAAGAAAGTGCCGAACCTAAATAATATGCCCAGTAGCATACTAAGAGGACTGCAGCAAACAAAAGCCCAAGTAGAATTAAGCGCCAATCTAGATACTGACCAAGGGATGATTTATCACTCTGGAGAAGGACACTGTCGTCCGAAAACATCCGAGGAAACAATGTCCCAGTCTATAGCATCTTAAACCAAGAGGCAAAAGGTGCACAGTGAAAACATACTAAAGAGATCAGAAGACACCTCCTGAATGTGCCAAATAACTGCAGAAGGGAAACAAGACCAAGACTAAAAAATTTAAAAATAAAAAACTGGTAGAGCCGTACAATACCTCTAAGATGAAAGTGCAGCTCCTAGGGAAAAACTTAGTTCAGTATAACAGTGTTTACTAAATTTGGCTATTTCCTTTACCCTTTTCATCTATGAAAGAGTAACTAATGTCCTGCAAATTATTACGGAAAGGTTTGCCAGGGAATATTGTTCCTTATAATCAAGGATTCTACTAAAGGAATCAAATTATAGAACACTGGACATTAAAAATAGGAAAAACTGCTTTTCCTACAGTATAATAGTGTGCTTTCAACATATTTGCAAAATTTCTACTGCAAATTGGCCATTCCACCATTATGGATCCACCCCTTCTGACAGACAGGTTGGGACCTTGGACTATGGGAGGTGCAATAACTGAACGAAACTATTTAGCACAGCTTTGTAAAAGGCCACAGAACCTAACAAACTCACCTAACCTTGCCTAGTAGTAGCCACGTTGCAATTCTAGCTGGGAGGCCAGCCCCCATCCCAGGTCCTTGACCGGACCAGGTGGTGCTTTCCTCCACCCCTCCCACAAACTACCTTCCCAGGTCACAGACATACCCGGCGAGCTTGCCCCCCCTCAAACTATCTTTCCAGATAAGCTACCTTCCCAGATCACACACTAGTAAATCACAAGTACTTTTTAAACTAGATCTAATAAACTTATCAAAATCACCATACACTAACCTTTGAGGGATAACAACTTTAAGATTTATTCACTACACCAGGAGTGCCGTGATAAATCAGTGAAGCTTTGCTATAACATCGAAATAAACAAGCTGCCATTACATTTTGTTAAATGTTGGGCTCCAAAACAAGCTGGAATACAGCTACAAGGGACGGCAAGTAAAAGCTAACAGGAAACTGAATAGTTTACCTTAGAAAACTGGGTGTCATAGAACCGTCTACATCACTCAAGCACACATGCCCAAATAAGGTACAACTATCATATGGTAGGGGAAGGAAGGAGGAGCAGCTACTTACAAGTGAACAAACAGTAATTCCATTAGTAGAAAGTGGGATGGCGGGCTCGTGTGCAGAATGTGTCAAGTTATCGTGCAACAAGCTATGCACACTCACAAACATGAGCAGAAAATGCAAACTTGTAAAATTTAAAACAAGCAAAAATAGTTCTTGCCTTGTGCATTTTCTCGTGGATTTGTATCCTCGTGGATTCATGTGTCCCAGAGAACAATATATATAGAAAAGGTTGTGTTAAAATTATTCAGATTCCCCTGTTAATTTTCTGCACCCAAAACTCCCGATTCCCACTGGGTTGCCTGCATTACTGTATATTCTTTAGAATACATTAGGGTAGATTATAAACAAGAGATAAAAAATGTAATTCCCGAAGTGGTACATGATCTGCTACTAAATGATCTACTGTCCATCAGCGTTGAAGATCACGCCTTCGAATACTTAAAGGTTACTTAGTTGGTAGAAATCACTGTACAAATTGGAAACTCATTAATCAAATGAACCTTTAAACAGGGGTACCCCAGGGGAGTGTTCCTGGCCCAATATATTTCAGCATCTATACTATTGGTCTATCGCAAATACTACAAAGGCATGGTGTGAAGTTAAACTATTTGCAGATGAAAATTTTAATTCTCCATAAATGATATAGATGACACTACTGAAACTAAACCGAATCCTTGATAGTGTTAGAGAATAGATGACATTAAAAAACTTAAATGAGAAGAAAACAGTTCATGGTGGAGGGCAAGAGAAAGCGTGAGAAACTTGTGATTCAAATGAACATAAAATGACTGCCGTTACCTAGTAAAGTTAGAGATCTAGGTGTATTTCTTGTTTGCAACCTATCTAAATGCCCAAATAAATAACTGCTGGTTATCGAAGAAATAAAAAGTTTTATAAAAAAAGTACCTAGACGAAAACTGAAGAAACTTGTGATATACAGTTATTTACCAAAGTGCAACTTGAGAAGTTACAAAACATAATAAACAGAGGATCAAGACTGATAAAAGGCGTCCCATCTAGAGAAAGGATCACCCCTATACTAATTTATTCACACTGGCTGCCGATTAAAGCGAGGATTAGTTTAAAATATGTATAATAACACACAAAGTTACCAGAACCTGGCATACAAAAGAAATTTATACATATTGCGCAGCCAACAAATCGTGTTGACACAAGGGCTAGATGGCTTCAAACTGTTAGAAGCTAGATATATGTCTACTTCAGCTCTAGAGCCTTTAAATATGCAGCCCCGAGACTATAATAAGCTCCCACGAAACATTTGAATGATTTTAAGACATTACGGCTTTCAAGAGGAAACTGAAGAATAATTATTTTCAAGTCTTTTGCCAGTAATACAACAGTAAATGAATAAGACATGAAACTTTAAATACTTTGAGCCAATAATGTAAAAAGACAGTGGAGGTCCAGTAGAGAGTGGGGTTCCCCTGCTGTATGGGATCGGAAAAGCAGCCATCAAAATATTAAAAAAAAAAAAATTTTAACAAGTTTCTATATACTCAATTATCAAATCTTTTTCTTATTCTATAAGACAGATTCCACTGCCATAGATAGTTTTTCTCCCAATGCCATTTAGTTTTTTGTCAATACACTGGGTAAAAATGCCCGATTTTCCTTAGTTTGTGGTTATGAATTATTGGCAAACCAAAGGACTAAACATTATTAACTACTATTTTGTCATTTGTCTGGCCCTTTAAAAGGATGGCGTGACAATATACTCATCAAATAAATTGGTCAGACATGCAATAGTTTTTGCTACTTATTTTAAGTTGGAGTAACAAGGACATTTTAAGTTGGAGTAACAAGGACTTTACAAATTGGAGGTACACAAAGTGAAAATGTTTCGGCTTTAACATTTAGTGCTAACAAAAAGTGCCATGAGTCCTAAAGAAGTCGTGGCGTATTATAACGCCGCAACACTAGGACTATTGGAAAACACTCTTAGCGACAATTTCACTTGCCAGACCCTAAGATCAATGAGAAGGCTTAATAGTGCCATGGCAGAGCAAAAACCAATAAATTATAGGTTCATCTAACTTATTTTTAACACTATAAAGTTAAAATGCTACATGGAAAAAAAGATTGTAAATTAGTGCTTTTGAGTGTGGCAAAAAAGAACTGCAGTGTTGACAGTTACAATACCACTAATTTTGATTTCAGTATTTTTTATTACGCTGACAGCTTCCCTTAGTTTACCAGTTGAAAAATTCTAACGTCCAGTAAATTAATTTCCAATGTGGAACCAGTTTATTTTTGTGAAGTGGAGCCCTATATCCCCAATTATGATAATTGGAGGCAATTCTGATAATTTAAGGCAGCAATAAAGGAAGCAAGTTAAGATACGCTATTTAAGCTAGAACAGGTCTTATATCAATGGCTGATACCAATTTTTCCAAGAATTGGTCATATCAACAGAATTCAAGCAGCCGGAACCAAACCTTAGTCTGGAATCAAATTTAGTCCTTTGTTGCAGAAAAGGACAAAGTAAAAAAAAAAAAAAAGTTTAGAAAAAGGAAACCTAAATCACTTTCAAGGTAAACCCTACACAACTTAGGCGTTGTCGCCAAAAAGGAAGGAACGCACAAACAATTTGACAGTTACCACGAGACCTTTGTAACTGAGACGGATGGACAAAAAGGAGGGAGAGCACAAACAAAATCTGAACAATCATCAGAATAACTTTTATAATAACTCCAGAAAAGTGCTGACCAGAAAGCACTATCAAATGTCGAACCACTCCCCACTATTGCTGGCCAATGTCTTGCTTATTTGCGGGGGAAAAAAATGATCCGACTGGCATCAACATTTCGTACCATTAACCCGACTTGAAGTTTAAGACAAAGTTCCAGAAATTTCTAAATACTCATTAAATAAACAATTCACACATGAACAACATAAGCACGAAACAACGCTGTCAAATCATGAAAAGAAAACCTCTCACTATTTTACTCACCGTCCAATGTCTTCCCCACTGACACTTCAACATACAACTAACCTCGCCAATAAACATATCTTTCGTGATAAGTTCCGTCTCGCCTTCGACCCCTGACGTAATATGGATGACAAAACAACGAAGCAGACATCCCCAGTTGAGGCTCTACTTTCGTGTCCTTGTAAAAGCAGTGGCGCCATCTACATTCAAACATCAAAACCACTTGTCTTTGATGACCTGTGACATTACCTCTCCAGAAACCGCTGTAAAGTCGCAAATTTCTATCGATTTACAATTTCATAAAACTTAACATTACATGAAATAGACGAGTTTAGTCACTATGTAGATAAGATATGCAATAATCATAGTAAAATGAACTTTGACTTTATAAAACAACCAATAGGTAGTGGTTCATCTCTTTCTTTGAATTTAGTTCATAAGTTTGTTATTTACTTTGCAAGTCTTGAGAAACATATTTTGGAAAGTTATAGTCTTGGCCTATATTGCGAGAGATTAAGAGTAACTGATTATTCGTATTTGGTGCAATGGGGCAATGAAAAAGATCATTCATTTAACATTAAAAAAGGGAATGAAAAAGTGGAATTCATGAAGCAAGAAATAATGGAGTATGGAAATGCAGCAAATGTTAGGGTTGTAGCTCTGGATTTACGAATCAGAATATATGAAACTAGTACTCACAATAATATTGGCCAATGTAGAAACATGGAGAATTATAAAAGAGAAATGAAGTAATTGAAAAGCATGCAACATGAAATAATGAAAGGAATGTTAGAATAACTGTCGAGACACCACCAAGCGAGCTTATAGCTGAACAGAGATATGACCTGTAGAAACCAGGATTTAATATAAAAAAGCTGTTACTATATTACAACAACAACAAAAAAATATACAAGAGACTGTAGAAGATCAAATAAAAAAAAAAAATAAAAAATGTAAACATTGCTGAGGTGAAGGAGTTATAAAAATGTGTAAAACGTATGATATGAATCTGGAAGAAGTAAAAAACGTATTATCAAAAGAGAAATAAAAAGGTTATAAAATATAAAATACTCAAGGAAATAGAAGAGGAAGTAGCTGTAAAACGGAAGATGACGACAAAGTTGAGACACGGAAGGTAAGAGAAGAATGGTATATATATATATATATATATATATATATATATATATATATATATATATATATATATATATATATGAATATATATATATATATATATATATATATATATAAATACTGTATATATATATATATATATATATATATATATATATATATATATATATATATATATATATATACGTATATATATACACACACATATATATATATATATATATATATATATATATATATATATATATATGTATATATATACACACACACACACACACACACATATATATATATATATATATATATATATATATATATATATATATATATATATATACATGTACATATATATATATATACATGTATATATATATATATATATATATATATATATATATATATATGTATATATATATATATATATATATATATATATATATATATACATGTATATATATATATATATATACATATATATATATATATATATATATATATGAATTTATAACGAGATAAGCTATTACAACTATGGGTGTTTTGCTTAACGTGATAGAATAGAAGAAGAATTTTAAAAGAACAAATGCATACGACGTAAGCTGTGAGATGTGTTAGATATAAGAGGGAAATATTTACTTGGATAAGTCTTTAGGGGCAATCTAAAAAAGAACACAGTCATAAGGACTTAGAAGGTCCAGCAGAGGAAGTGGCTCGATATATAAGGACAATGGATAAAGGGAAAAATCAAAGTCTATGGATTTAAATAGACCTTTGGAAAAAGGTTGCAGCTGACCGACGCCTCGCGCCTTCTTGAACGGTGGAGTGAGTATTGTGGAGCCAGAAAAAAGGAATAGGATTCTTCAAGTTCTTTTTTAAATTGACAGTTTTTTTAATTTCTATATCAAATCTCAATATTTGTTCTGAATCCTCTCGTATTTATTTTACAGTTTTCCTGACATGTAATTGCTTTGCTGAATAATTCAATTTCATCAGTGTTACAACAAAGAAAAGGGGAGAGAGAGAGAGAGACACTAAAATCATTTCTACATGGAGTTAAGTGATAAAACATGCTAAGAGTTATTCATATAGAATCTAATGTAGATAAGAAAACATCAATACACAATTTTTAAATACATCTAGTTTCATGACTGTTTTATTAAGGTACGGAGTTAACAACTGTGTAGTAAAATATGATTGAATGTTGAAGTCTCTATTTTCCTTTGCGGGAATAACACTTTTGGTTTCCCTTTTACGCAACAAATACGATTTGTCTAATAATATAATTCATACAAATATACCGAGAAAAGTCGACAGAATCGTGAAGATGCAAAACAAGTGGAGTAGTTCGAAAGACTTTCTTTAACGAGGCAAAGAGCAGCAGACAGGACTTTAAGCCTATTATCATACCTTCCAAATTGTTATAATGCTCGTGACAAAGATCTTTTTTCAGAATGTGAAGTCGTCTGAATATTTTCGGAATTTAAAAATGATCTTGATCTCCCCAGCCACACTTACCTCCCATGTCTTAAAATTTCTTGACCACTCCCATCACACATGATATTACAAATAACGCATAAACCTTTAGATATGAAAATACCAATGAATAAAAAAAACAACAATCTTGAGGATTAATAGGAAAACACTAGAATAATACACTTAATTACTGCCTCACTCAAACCTCTTGACATTTGAATATATATATATATATATATATATATATATATATATATATATATATATATATATATATATATATATATATATATATATATATATATATATATATATGTATGTATATATATATGTGTATACACACACATATATATATATATATATATATATATATATATATATATATATATATGAGAGTGAGTAAAAAATTTTGACCAATGGGTTATAAATGTCAACGTCAATATATATATATATATATATATATATATATATATATATATATATATATATATATGTGTGTGTGTGTGTGTGTATATATAAGAATTATATTGCAAGTCTACAGTCATAATAGTGAAATAAGGGAGGTTTATTCCCTCTATAGCCCATGGTACTTAGGCAAAATTTTACTTTTGGCGGCCAATTTCTTCTACCGAAACCGTATTTACATGAGTACCCTATATACTGGGTATATATGTATATATGAATACCTTACATGTCTGGAACAAAATATTCAAGTATTGTAAAGGAACTTTGTACTTTGATATTACTTCAAATTTTCTTTGTCAAATCTGTCAATTTGGGTATCTGATTTTGATGTGAATATTGATTATTAACATTACAATTTTTAAAAATCCACAGCTAATATATGGTCTATTTAGTAATTCGATTTAAAAGAATTTTTAATAAAAAAACAGTATTTATCCTTATATTAGATAGAAAATTTTTGAGAGTATAAAGAGGAAAAATATAAGACGATGAAAGTGTAATGGAAAGAAGAAAATAAGAAATATCTATCGGTCTTGGTAAGATATAGATGGATGTTGTACTGACTTAACGTGTTGCCGTGTAAAGCAATTTGTGGGATGGAAAACTTGATCTTGTTAGGGAAAGTAACTTTCTGTGAGAATAATGAATAAATCAGCGAAGAGTGAAGACGGAGGATCTGGTCGCCGGAACCATATGAGATAATCGATTTCTCGAAACTATTGTATTTTCAGAATTTTGAAGATGAAAAAAATATTCTAAATTCCTAACAACTGAAATTATTTTATTTCTAAAATATGTGAAATTCGAAATGGCAACACGGACACAATGCTACATTTTAACATGAATATTGGTCCAGGTCTGAAAGAAGAAGTGATATGAAATAGTTTAGACTTGTTGCAGAAATATGAAGTTAAATATAATTTGTTTTTAAATTTCAAGCACGAAACAAAACGTATAAGAAACACCAAGTTTGAACGGACTCTGTATGAATGTCACAAAAAAGAAAATAAAGAAATTAAAGACTAATGTGATGGCATGAAGGATCTACGTATTTTATATAATCCAAGATCGCTACTATATCGTTCAATATACACGAAAAAATGAAGGTGGTTTGGAACTGTACTGCTTGTTAATCATAAGAATGCTATGCATACTGTTATTTTCCGCTGGTTTTCAACTTTTACTATACGACCGAATGCACCCACACAAGTACACAGCATCGTAATATTAGAGGTATTTATTGAAAATAACTGAAATTATTCTTGCTTTAGCTGAAATTAAAGGAGAACGGCCGAAGGAAAATGAATACCCTGACGTAAAACAAAACAACTTTTGTCCCTAGAACTAGGTACTTGAGTGTGACGCTAATTTATATAGGAATAAGCACACACTTAGAATGAAAAACTGTGAATATGCCAAAGTAGAAAAAAAGGAATAACGAGGAATCTCTGAAAACTATAGAGCACTGATTACGGTCTGAAATTTTGTTTGGATGACAGATTTCCTTTATCTTTTTCATTGGTGTAAGCATTACAAGTTAGCCATTCAAAAAGGGGAAAAATAGAAATCTCAAATAAGAAAAATAATCGATTGATAACTAGAAAATTAGTTATAATAATGTATAAAAAAAACAAAGGGAGAAGTTGAATGAGAACTTTAGTCACATTGAAAAGTTGTTGATCTAAGAACAAAATACAGGGAAATAATGACTAAACATAATTTTAGAAAATCATTATAAAATGTTAGAATTTGTAGACTAAGGAAATAATTCTTTCCTAAAAAGATGAGAATGGATCTCAGAATGACGATTGCAAATAGAGAGATACTCTCTTCAGAGACTGCTCTACTGATTCGATAAAATAAGTATTTTGAAGGTTTGTTGAATGTAGAAGATCGAAGAGACTGTACCAACCGTGTGTCACACGATCGTACATAATTCATTTTGTATATATTATGCTTGTATCTTCGCTCTTCCCTCGCACTAAAAAGAACCAGAATAAACATGTTTGCGTTTCTCCTATGTAACATTGTCATTTTTTCGAACATGAAATTTCCTGTTGCTTTATGTACGATCGTGTGACACACGGTTGGTACAAGACACACAGCTGAGCGATGCTATAGTGAAATGCGGTGAGGTAAGGTTGAGAATGCTTGTGGAAGTGCCTATTGAGGACGTAAGAAGATGTTGAAGAATGATGAACACCAGGTTTTCATGGGATTACAGGTGAGACACTGTAGTGCAGTCGTGATAGCAGCACTGGCCAGGGTTTGTAAGATGTGTAGAATTCGAAAAAGGTTTCTCAGGTATGAATGGGAGGATTAATTGTTCTGTTGTATAAAGGTAAAGGTGACAGCGTCGGGTTAGAACCGAAGACGCATAAATATTACTTGATATACCAGGGGGAGTGAATGGTAGGATTTTATTGATAAAGAAAGGCAGATGGCTAAAGGACTGAATAATGAAAACATTTGAGCGTTTGTTATGAAACAAGTCTGTGAGAACCCTGATAGTAAAATTCAAGTCGTAGAGAGGAAGCTTATTACATAACTAATATATAATATAGGCAATGTGGAAATGATTTGAGAATGTTAAATTAATGTGGATGATTAATTGTTGAAAGTGTGAAGGTGGTTCTAAGAGGTGGGTGTGTTAGCTTTCTGTAGCTTCAATACCCTCATTGATGGAATGATGGGTGTGGTCCGAGAAAAGGTCAGAGGTTGTTGGTGGGAAGATAGTGGTTTATAAAAGGAGTGATGAATGATTGACTAGTTATTGATGTTTGCAGATGATACTGCAAACACCATAAAATGTAGAAGATTGAGAAAACAACCGTTTCTGAGGAGAGAAAGATGAAAGTAGATGTGTGCAAGTGTAAAGTAATGAGGGTAAATGGAAACTTGGAGGATGGACAATTAAATGCTAATATGGATGGTGGGAGACAGATAATTGTTCTTTTATACAATTATTTTTGGAGTAAATAAAGGATGATTGTAAGGTGAGAACAGATCTGAGTCCCAGAATAGTGAATATAGAAAGATAACAATGAGTGTATAAAAGGTTTGGAAGAGGCGAAGTGTCTATGGAAGCCAATGTGAAATGTATGAATGAATTATTGGGCAAACACTATTTCATGTAAGTGAAATGAAGATTGGAGACGTTAGAATTAATTGATTGTGTAGTATATGCCTCATACGAAGAATTAATTGATCAGAGCACAGACCGACAGACATCAAAATACATGGAAGTTTGCGGTTAGCATATGTGATAAAATGAATCACAACTTTCTATTCATTTTGGTTATAAATAAAGAATGAACATCAATATGGTAGAAATATTGTAGAATCCAGAAGTCTGTTGGGTAAGATCCTAGGAGGGGAGTTAGAACTAGAAAGGGTTGGGAAGATGCCATGAATGACGCATTGTGTGGAAGAGAATTTGACTCACTGCTAATCAACTTCCTATGAAGGTGCATAAAGAAAGATTTTAGTCAAGGATTTACTGCACAGGAGCTTCATTACTGATTCTACATTAAGTTTGTGAAACAAACTGTGGATACATGTGCATAAAAACCTTTTGAAATATCTTCTTCCAGGTGTTTCTATGCAAATAAAAGTTAAATACTAGGAGGCAAATCTAATATGTTATATATGAACGACTTCATAACTTTTTTCAATGATTGAATTAAATGGAAAATACACCGAAAACTTGTTCACTGACAATTTCAATTTCATGAAAAGCAATTTGATATTTGAAAAGCTCTCTCTCTCTCTCTCTCTCTCTCTCTCTCTCTCTCTCTCTCTCTCTCTCTCTCTCTCTCTCTCTCTCTCTCTCTCTCTCTCTCTCTCTCTCTCTCTCAAAAATTCTAGTACGTGAGCAAATTCAATCACCTGAACATTATGTCCTTGGATAACAAACATTCCTGGGCAGTGTAGGCTTTACCTCATTTTTACTTAAAGGAGCTAAAAGCACACGTGGCTTTGTCTGACTCCTCTTGTGACACTTCCCGATATAATTCGGAGATGAAACGACAAGCATTTAATATAAGTAAAAGATGTGTATCATTGTTGACTTTACGAATAAAAAATCGCAAAATTACCCGAGAAATTATTTTTCCCTAGATGGGCCAAGGAGAAGTGCGCACGAACACACACCACACGAATGTACTCTATATTAAGAAGTTCATGGCGATTGACTTCTCATCTATTAGGTGAAGAATAATATTTATTCGAATTGGCATCCTTTAAAGAATTACACCACTGACTTTTATCAGCAAATCCATATTACACTGTTAAAAAAAAGAAAAGAAAAAAAAACGTAATTTTAATCCAGAATTCTCAGCCGTATTTCAGTAAAATAAAGGCGACGATAATCTTACCTTACTTTGTTATTATCTTTTACGGGTTGGTGACCGTATCACTCTACGTCAATATATCCGTTTATAAAAGGGTAAAACTCCTGAAATAAATGTTGCCATTAATTTACCGTCTTTTAATGCAAATTTAACAATGCATAAATAATGTCCATTCACCTAAAATTTTAGCTATTCAACTTTCAACCGGGATATTAAAAAAAATATGAATAAGTTTTCTCTTAGTGAAAGTGCAATAATTACCGTGGTCGTCTTAACTTACGAGCACCAATTGTATAGCGGTTCTATTTTGTCTTTCCATTCATTTTTTAGAATTTCCATTTTCCTGGTTTCGGCGGGAATTTTTCTTTCTAATATACCTTGCATTCTAATAAAACTTAATCCATTCTCAACTATTCTATAAATGGAGTTATCCCATCAAATCATAATCCCATTGAATTACCATCCCATCAATCATAACGATATTTTAGCTATTGATAATGGAATAATTATTTCCTCAAATTTTTTTTTCTCAACTTTTCGCATTTTTCTCATATGTGCTTGGAAATCTATAATTCGCGGGAAGTCGCCTCAAGTCTGAGAGAGAGAGAGAGAGAGAGAGAGAGAGAGAGAGAGAGAGAGAGAGGAGAGAGAGAGAGAGAGAGAGAGAGAGAGACTTTGAGGTTCTCTCGCTGATAGTTTATTCTGTATATCTGTTTTTTCAGAGATAAAATTGTCCCTTTACTATAGCTATGATTCTAACATTAGAAACTTACAGTTCAGTATAGTCTATCACAGTGAATAACAATAATAAAATGTAATGCCATTTCCTTTCTTGTTATTAACAGGAATTTATATACTAGATAATTCACCTTGATATTTCACAGCAATTTATATATACCCACCTTATATACCAAATATAATAAATAATTATAACAGATGTCAGTAAATTAGTGTCTTAAATTCGGGATCATCTAATATTAATTCACTTTTATGTAGTAGAATATTCGATTCTAAAATCAAATATTTTTAAAATACTCTATTACAGATGGAATTTCGTCTCAGAAACCTCATACATCTTTTACAAAGATTTGACAAATATTTTTCACGATAATGTAGTCTATAAATTACTGTTAACATTATCATTATTAGCTAAGCTATATCCCTAGCTGGAAACACAGGATGCTACAAGGCAAATGGTTCCAACAGGTAAAATAGCCCAGCGAGGAAAGGAAATAAGGAAATAATCAGTCATATAAGAATTGACGAATAAAATGTGTAAAATATTTTAAGATCAGTAGCAACGTTAACACGGAACCGTCATATAAAAACATATAAAAGTATATGTAGCAAGTTTCAACTTCTGAGGTTCCACTAATCTAAAAGCAAGATTATGAAGATCATTTCACAATCTGGTCATAGCTAAAATAGAACTTTTAGAATATTGTACCGTAATGAGCTTTATAATGGAGAAGGCAAGACTATTACAACAATTAACTGTATAACTAGTACTACGTACAAGATGGTACAGTCTGGGAAAATGTGACCGCAAAGGCTGGTCTGAATTATATAAAAAAAAGAGTTATGCAACATGCACAAAGAATTAACTGACAGAGTGGCAGAGACTAATAATAAATTTTCATCAATCGGTGAAATGGATAACAAGCAGTCCTCCGACTGGAGCGGGTGCGGGAGAGGAGCCCTTTCCAGTCGGCTATCACTCACATTTGATATTTCGGCCCAGGACTTAAGAGTGTAGTTTGAGGTGAGAAGTTAGATTAAAAGGACTCCGTTTTAAATGCCTAGGAAAACTAGGAATTACTTTAAACATTTGTTATTTGCTCCTATGCATCATACAAACTTTTGCCCTTTAATTGGGGAGACTCACTGCCTGTAGTGTTGGAAGTCCCCTTGTAACGAAAATTGGAAGGTTCTATAACTTCCCTGGAAAGGTTCCAGGCTTGATATGTTGCGAAGTAAAATGAGGACACTGTACCCTCCCCACTATCTGCTTATCATTAGGATGAGAAACTGATAGGATCTGGGTTATACAATGAATTGTTCCGTATCATGCAAAGAGAAGCCATAACACCGAAGAGGACGTCACCTAGTATCAAATACCAAGAATATAGATATTGAGTTGGGGCCAGATTCACCATCCCCCAGTTTGCATGGAGTATGGGGATATATACTTCTTTGGTTATAAAGGATGATGCTTGTAATGCCTCGATTGCTGAGGGGTAGAAGAATTAAGGAGAAGATACTTATACTGCATTTCCTTACCGAGTAATGTCAAAACATTACCATAGATGAGATGCATCTTTGTCCCATGTGGAAGCTGGACTGGTTAAACAACCACTTGAGCAGCTACCACAGATCCAAGCATAAAGGTGTCACGGGACTTATGGGCACACTCGCAGTAGGGGCTGTGAATGTTGTCTTAAATGCGAGTGTGGGGGCAATACCTCTGACTTCATGAGTTCTGGTCCTTGCTGGCAACTTGACTCTCTTTGTCAGCCAAGACGTAAGCTCTACGGTTCATTTGTCAAAGGTAGAAAGAGAGAGTGTTCCTTGACACCATTTTCTTGGACTGGTCAGTGCTAACGAAGAGCCTCTTACACTCGGGCCTAAGGTGTCGGGTTTTTTTATAATAGGACAACCGAGCCCTCAAGGGATACAAGAGCATCTTGTCTTCATTGCCATCTGATGCCTCCCAGAGAGAGGGATGGCTTGAACCAGGGGTCAAGCACCGCCAGCTTCCAAGTCTTGGTCACAGAGTCCGGCACAAAACTGGAGCCATCCTTCTATCCACGAGCGTGGGTGACTACACAAGAGAGACCGTGCAACTTACTCACTCTTTTCACCGACACTATGGCTAGAAGAAAGACAATCTCTAAAGTCAGCTCCCT
The DNA here is from genome assembly GCF_036898095.1 of Palaemon carinicauda. Lineage (NCBI taxonomy): Eukaryota > Metazoa > Arthropoda > Malacostraca > Decapoda > Palaemonidae > Palaemon > Palaemon carinicauda. The sequence continues at coordinate 126,555,372 of NC_090730.1, forward strand.
GTCTGATGACCTTCTCAAAGGCTCAAATGGGGAATGCGCATAAGCCCTGAGGACCGAGGCCACGTCTCAATCCATGGGCCTGTAATCCCGGGGTGAGACAGGCTGCTCAAAACTCCTCATGAGCATAGACAATTCCCAGGAGGTGGAAAGGTCTATACCCTTCAGTTATAAGACTATACCTGGGGCTGAGTGGTAGCCTTTGATAGCTGCAACTTTAATTAGAGTTTTAGCTGTTTTATTCAAAGAAATGAATCTACTCAAATCCATTAATACAATACTACCATTTTCAGTATTAACAGTAGTTACTACCAATTTGGGTAAATATATATTATTCACCAATGGGTTGAGCAGCGTTTGTCATTCTATTGAAGATGGATCAGATTTTGAAATGCAAACCAGAAGGATAGTTTTTCAACTTACTATAACACACAATCTTTATGGTAAAGTCTGCACAATTTTCTGAAGTACCAATATGATCAACCTTAATAAGAAGAGTGTTCTTTCACATATCAATAATGTTACCAATTCAATTATTAACATGGATGCTCCATTTTTTTTTTTTTTTTAAAGTTTTGTGCATAAGTCACCCTATCGTTCAACCAACAAAGAGCAATATCTGGCTGTAAGAAGATAAATTTCAACCATATTAATACGTATCAGTCAATCACTATTTATATCATGCAAATTCAGAGCTCTTTCTAATTCAAACTCAATTGTTGCTAGTTCTAAAACTGACATAGTTCTAGCTTTTAAGATTTTATTGAGTATTCGATTGTGAAAAGCTACAAATAAAACTAATTTAAATTCTCTTTCAATTACACAGAAAACAAATCCAATTAAATCTTTACTGGCATCACACATCTCTATAATTTCAAATTAAGGACCATAATTTCGAAAGTATCTTGGGACTTCATGCATTTGCCCCCTATTTTACTGAATGGTTATATTTTTTTCATTCTCATTAGTTCACCAGAACGTAGTTTATCATCCCATTTGTTATTATATTATAATTGACCCGAATTTGTCTAATAGATATTTTACATCTGCTGAGTAAAAGTAAATTTGCATTACTCAAACCATAAATACTCATGAAACGCCTGAGAATTTCTCTGGAAAAAGAGGTTCAATCATTCAATTTAGTCACATTGACTATTATACAGTCACTTTTTCTGTTGCATTTCATCGCTAGTAATTTAACAATTCTTGGAGCTTCTAAACACGCTTCATTGTCCACACCTTGAAAATCATATTGTTAGCAACGTGTTGCTGCAATGGCTGCTTGTTAATTTCAACGACTTTCTTTAATCTATCAATATTTTCTCAATTCATATTTATTTGTACAGACAACGAAAAAGTTGAACAACACTGCCATCCCGATAAGTTTTTTTTAATTAAGTCTGTTTCATCATCGGGCAATTCATTGGAATCCAAAACCAACATCTAAGATGGACAACGCAGTAATAAAAAAAAGTGAAACCGACGTATCAAAGATAACTCTTCTCGACATACTGTCTACACAATGGGAGCATAATCAGCAGAAGAAACATACCTGAACCATCAAAACAAGAATTTAGATGAGTTTTCCTCACTAGTAACCAAATGATGATATGCTTTGGAAATATCAAGGCCATAAATATATATTTTCCAATTCTATTCTTAACCGTCAATACACAGAATCTAACCTACTTTGACCTATCGACTCAGACCTGACCTTATCAAGTAAGACAGACTAATTTAATGCGGTAATTATTCAAAATGCATTGATAAGTTTCCAGCACCGCTGCTTCTAACAAGTCAGTTGAATACATGAGAGAGTTATATTAAATAGACACTAAACGGCGAATACGACTACGTTCTCGTACGCAAGATTCTTCAATTGTGTAAGCAAATGAAAAAGGTTCAACAAAAATCACTGTGAGAAATAAGAAAAATATAATCATGGATTGTAGATACCAAGATACAACCACTTAAGAACCAAAAGTCCAAAATTAATCCTAGACCTTCATATTGATCAAGCGAAAAAATTGAGACAATCGAAAATGATCGAGCGGGAAAAATGTTCAACACTTAAGGAATTCCAATAATAGTTAAAAAATTAACCTTTCAAAATTTCCGTGAAACCATAATACTTAAACCAGAAATAGGACACAATGAGCATTAACATTTTAACAAGTTTATTTCAAATTTTAGTAAATGACATTTAATATTAAAAGTTTATACCCATTAGTGCAAAAACCCTCAACCCAAAAACGCATATAATGAGATTGACGCAAACGAGAAAAATTCGTGTAAAGTTACTCTATAATCAATAAAAACTATTTACAAATCATAAGTAAGTTTATTCATATCAACCAGAGAGAGTTTCCAAGTGGCTGAGTGAATACTAATGATCAGAGCAAAAGCTATGTATGCAGCTTTCCAGTAAAACACAAATCCAACAGATGCCATGAGGTCCTCACAAAGCCATTGTGAGAAAACTTGACCTCGCATCAGCACAAAGATACAACTAAAAGCTAACACAGAAATCCATGTCAATAACCTCAGTCAAAATGTAGGTTATTAATAGAAACATCGTTTGAATCTAATCAACACTAAAAATTATGAAATTTATATGGAAAACCTAAAGTAATGAAAACCGTAAATCCTAAATGGTAGCAGGTTCATATATGTCATTTGGACAAATGGAATTAGACTATTCAGCGACAGTAGTGCAACGAAAAGTTACGTACGCTTACCTAAAAATATGCTGACGGGTCTGACCAATGTCTATATATACCAGGTCAGCCAACGCGCAGCTTAAGCTGTGAATCACCCATACTGTGACGTCAAGCTTCCCCGTCTCACACACGTGGGTAAACAAACAAAGGACCGTTGCCTTAGTTAGCTACCTATAGAGGTAACGTAAGCAATAGGAGACGCTGTGTCCATTATCATTTTATTCATCCATTCATTCCGTCACTAATAATGCCAAGTAACTGCGCAGTATTTGGCTGTTATAATAGACATGATAAAACTAAAAGCTCAAACATAAAATACCATCGCTTTCCAAAAGAAAAACCATACATGTACAGGTGGCCATGTTGCAAGGTCTTATAGGCAAATGGAAACAGCCAATTTACTATCAGTTCGATCAAGGTGACATGCATAAAGTACTTTTAGAAAGAATATCAAAGGTAGAGGATGCAGGTGATAGCAGTTGTGCATGACATGGGTTCTACAAATCTCCGTATGTGGAAACACCTTAACATTGACCCTCTTGAAAATAGGATATCTTTCAAAAATCCTAAGGCAGAAAGAGAAGTTTTTGTTTTCTCAGATGTTCCACATTTAATTAAATTAGTTAGAAATAATTTTATTGACTCCGGTTTTTTCCTCAAGACTGGAAAGTGTATTTCAGATGATGGCATACGGGAAATGCTTAATAAAGCCAAAACAGAATATGTGCTTGCATATAAGATTAATGAAATGCATTTAACTGTAACAAGTCAACAAAGACAGCGCGTTAAATTAGCAGTTCAATTACCGTCTAGGTCATGAGCCAACTCATTAAAATATTAAGGGGAAAAGGGACTGTTGGAGTGTCAAAATTGGAATAAAACATCTGATTTTATTCTTTTAATAAATGATTTGTTCGACATAATGAATTCTTCCTCCATGTATGGAGAGTTTGATAAAAGCAATGCTTTTGGTATTGATGTAGAAAAACAAACAGGTACACTGCTCAAGGTAATCGAGGTAATGAATACTATGAGAGTTAAAAATCCTAATACAAAAAGTCTTTTCAAGTTTCAGAAAGGAATAATTTTATCATGTAAATCTACCATTGCTTTGTTTGATATGTTAAAAGGTTCTTATAGTATTGACTACCTACTTACACAAAGACTAAATCAAGATTGCCTTGAATATTTCTTTGGGTGTATAAGGCAAATGGATGGGCACTATGATCATCCTCTTGCTATGAACTTTAAATTTCGGCTAAAAAAAATGTTACTAAGAAAGGAAATTAAAGTATTAAGTGAAAAGTGTAATATCACCACAGTTAAAAAATCTCATGAAACAGCCACAGACGATGAATCTATCACGAAAGAAAGGGACTTAGCGTTAGAAATATGCCTAACAACGCAGATATTCAGAAATTTAGATTTTGATTTAGAGAAAGATGCTTTAGACGAGGAAGACCTTTTGAGAGCAAATAAAGATAGATATTGGGGGAGTAATTGAGGAAGACGCTCTTGAATACATTGGTGGATATATTGTAAAAAAAAAAATTTTGTAAAATATCCTGAGTTAGGAAATAAGACTGAAGAAGTGCTGAGGAATGATACGTGGATAGCATGTGTTAATCAGGGGGAATTACATGCACCTTCTAGTCAGTTTTTTTCACAGTTGTTAATAATGAGGGAGATTTTTAATGCTGTACACGGGGAAGCTCTCATCGAGGGAAAAAATTGTTTTAAAAAGCTTTATTTAGAATTAAAACAGTCTGGTATTGAAGTTCCTGACGATGTTATTGCTTTTTTTTTTTTTGTTAATAAACCGGTATATTTTCGAATGCGGTATCTTGATAATTTGATAAAGTATAGAAAACCTCAAGGACAACCATGCAGGGAGGCCCTAAAAAAAAAAATGAAAGTTGTAACTTAAAACATTTTCCAAAGGTAAAATGTTGTTTTATTTACATTGACTGTGTGATAGACCTACGTTCTTAATGGGTCTCGCCAACACTAAGCCCCTTCAGATGACGTAGGTGCGCAGAAGAGGCTTAAAATTGGGACGCTGTCTGGCTGACCTGGTATATCTGGACCGTGGGTCTGACCATAACGCCAAAGAATATCCTGGTTGGTCACATCCCGGGACAGCATCCACTTGAAGAAATAGTGCTTCACCATAGTAACTTAGTGAACCTTACAAGACTTTGAAGACATCAAAAAAGTAAAATCATGAAGATATGTACTCTCGATTCACATATAATGCCGGTAGGAGTTCACTCTACTTAAAAATTCTATATTTACAAAGGAACCTCACACAAGGAATACAAATATAATCATCTGAAATAATTTCAGATTCATATAAAGTCGAAAATGTTCATTATATCACTCGTTCGTCAGGCATAGCATAGCGTTAGGTATGGTGTGAAGAAACTTTCCACTCGTTATAACTATTATCTGCATTATATTATTTGTTTTAGACCGAAGTGCATGTCTATAATCTTTAGTCCCACATATACGTGTTTAGTATCAAAATGAATAATTTTCTAATCCTTCTCTCTTTAGACATAACAGTTGCACTTTGCTATTAATGTTTGTATCGCTAATTAGTGGACTGATCCAAACCCAAGATTATATATATTGTTTAATGTCTGACTTCCAGCTCCTGAAATCCCAAGGGAGATTAATACGCATTAGAGCGGGGCCATTGTCACATAAAGTTACCTTCTTGACTAACTTTTCCCCTAAAAGACCGGGTATTTTGCTCCGGGCATCTGCCATTCGACCACCCTGAAAACATGTGTTTAACTAAGCACCTACTCCATGGATTAACTGATCATATAATCGGACCACCAGCTAATAATTCAACTAAATTCCTACCCTTTTCTAGATGCGAAACTCATCTAGCCAAAAGCCAAACTCTTTGACCCAGATCATCCTTTATAAATTTTATTGCTCGGGCCTCTGTCCATCCAGATTAGTAAAGGATTAATAAAGGATTAAAGGATCAAATACCTGCCTCAACGCTTTTTCATTAACACCAATATTTCCTCACTCTAATTTTTCTAATCCTGTAGTTTTGAATCTTCGAACCACCATCTCTTGGCATTTCTAGCCAATTGTGTTCGCTCATTCCAGAAAGGACGCATCCATGGGGACCTTGCAACCTCACTGCCAAAATTCTTTATATAAAACCCCGCCCTATGTCTACTCCATCCAAGCAGTAGACGGACCTAAAATACAGCTACCAAGACAGAAACGCTTGAACCATAAAAGAGAAACGTTTTTATACCTGAAAATGAGCAGTCAATCATTAGAGTTTGCAGTGTCTCCAAAAATTTATTGTTACAAACATTTGATCGAATAACTTGTGTATCTCACCATTTCGTTATCTGTATGACTATTTTAACTGCCATCAATAAGAAACAATCTTAACATTGTTGTGCGTATTCCTACTCTAACTGAAGAACCTATCCAAGAACCTGTTTGAACTCCCCAAGTAAAATCTTGCTCTTTTACGGACTTATCTACAGTTAATTAGAGATTGGTCCTTCGACACCCCCCCCCCCCCCCCCTTCAACACTGATCAATTGAAGTCAGAGGGCAATGGTTGTACATGCCAGAACATACACGGTGATTTACTACCGCGGTATTTGGTGTGCTCCCTTTTAAACGTGGTATAAAAATTGTCTCTCTTTGTATATGACCCTGTGCCACTTCTCAAGAGAAGTTGTGCCGGGAACATATCCACCCCACACATTCATACACACACACACACATACACACACACGCGCACACAAGACGCACCTGGATGTAATTAAATTTGCCTAATCCTTCCAGCACTTAAAATAACGTTAGAACAATTGGAAACACCCTTTTGCTTTCTTGTATAAACCGTCACTTGCCACTTTATTTCTCATTTTTACTTCACACTCTGAAGAGTGATTTCTTTATATTTCCTTTGTTTCTTATATATATATATATATATATATATATATATATATATATATATATATATATATATATATATATATATATATATGTATATATATACATGTATGTATATATATACTGCATATATATATATACATATATATATATATATATATATATATATATATATATTTATATATATATATATATATATATATATATATATATATATATATATATATATATATATATCCATATGTGTTCATACACATACGTGTATATATATATATATATATATATATATATATATATATATATATATATATATATATATATATATATATATATATGTATCCATATGTGTTCATACACATGCGTGTGTATATATATATATATATATATATATATATATATATATATATATATATATACTAATGTATGAAATAAGATAAGAAATGCTAAATGCTTTAACCAAAAGTTTTACTATTCTTCGAAAGGCCGTACTAAGTCAAATTTCATGAAGGTGTTGAGAATAAACAACGAGTTGTAATCATACGGAAGTCTAGGTGAGATCCTGAAGGTTCCACTTTGGGAGATCAACCCAGATGAAGCTTCAACTCCCCATAATTAAGGTTATTGAAATCTACAGTAGAATTGCATTTTTTCAAAGTTCCTGGATATGAAAGTAATTATAAATTAATTAAATCCATTTTTAAATTTGCTGATCATTATTTATTATTCACGGTAATATATCTTTTTTACTTGTGCCATAGAGAATGGCCTACATGGAAGGCCCGCTTGAGTTAAGAGCCAGAATAATGACGTATTTATATGCAGATAGAATCTTTCGGATATGTCCCACCTAACCACAGTACATCCGGGGTCTTATCATGAGGCCGCGTTAAGGCTTTATTGGAAAGCACAGCTCCGCGAGGGATTCATTTAAAAAGGATATTCAAATCTCCCCAATGGAGAAAAAGATAACCAGACGCGACCTTCTTTATCTGTTGTTTTTTGTTGTTTTTACCAATACGTTTCAAATTCGCCTCTGAAGTCAAACAGGGAGAAAAATAAGAACAAAAAAAAAAGAATTTTGATGGAATGGTTTGAAAAAGTTGAAGCTTAATTCTGTTTCAAAATTGATTTTGGACATTTGGTGGTATATTTTAGTATATTTTTCTTTTTAGACAGAATGTAACTATGACAAATGTTTTATCAACATATATTGGAAATATTTCTGATCTAAACGTTTTTGCCAAATGAAAAGGTGTAACTTTCCTGATGCAGACTGCTGTGATTGTTACGTTTTGTATAAAAGTAATAGGTTATACACACACACACACATACATACATATATATATATATATATATATATATATATATATATATACATACATATATATATATATATATATATATATATATATATATATATATATATATATATATATATATATACACATATACATATGCGCGTGTGTGTGTGTCTGTGTGATAAATATATATATATATATATATATATATATATATATATATATATATATATATATATATATATAAGATACATAATATCAATATAAAAAATCCGCCATTATGTTTGTTTCTTAAAACTGGCCAGATAGCCGGTTCAGAAAAACAAAATATGAATAAAATATTCATTCATATTTATTTTTGAGAAAAAATAAAATTTTGTTTTTTTAAATATTTGTAAAAACCAATTTCTATCTTTAAAGGAAAAAAAAAATTGTTTGATTTTATTGTCTTGGACATTGTTGTGACGAAAACCTGAAGCCATAATATTCGCAAGTGGACGCATTTATAAAAATAAAAGGGTCTTTATTTACATTCTATACAACATCTTCGAAAATCTAAAATTCATAAAAAGCATTGGGATTCAAATCTTTTAAGTGACGAGTTTTTTAGGAACATTTAATAGAAAATAAAATTAGATGTCCAATTAATAAAATTCTCTGCTTTTGTCGGTTTTAAGAAAGACAATTCCCGGTATATTAAATTGACATCGAATTTTTAAAATGGTTCAGCAACAAAATCCCTTGACGTTTTTTTTTTCTCTCTCTCTTTCACTTGAGTCCTGAAGGACTTAGTTTTAAAATGTTCCAGGTTCCAAACAGAGCTTCGCATGTTTGTAATTAAGCAAAAGTTTTATAAATTCTGTCTCCTAAAATGGTTAGATATTCTATAGATTTTATACTTGTTATCTACTAAAAGCTTAAGCTTGTTTCCAATATTTCCCTTTGAAATTATTAGACAGTTTTGAAATCCACAGAAAACTTCAGACATTTTGTGTTATCATTGTAAGTAATTAATTCCCCTAAGTGTGCGGGAGTGTGTGTGCACAAGAGATAGAGAGAGAGAGAGAGAGAGAGAGAGAGAGAGAGAGAGAGAGAGAGAGAGAGAGAGAGAGAGGGAGGACGAATAAAGGAATGAGTAAATTTACCTATATCTGGCAAGTTCCTTGCCAATAACAACCTCCGATTCAAAACCATTGTCCATGAAAACTGGACGAGAATCTCTAGGAAACTCATACCTCTCCCATTTTGGAAAAAAAAAATGAAATCCACAAACTAAATATGTATGGTAGCAGGTTGCCAAGACCCCAGCCACCCGTTGAGATACTCCCGATAGAGAGTTATTGGGTCCTTTGACTGGTCAGATGGTAGCCTACTATATTCGATTCCTCTCTAATTATGGCTCGTTTTTCCATTTGCCCACGCATACACCGAATAGTCTAGCCTATTCTATACACTTTCTTCATACACCTGACAACCTTTAGATAACCGAAAAAATCTTCTTCAGTCAAAGGGTTAAATACTGCATTGTAATTACTCAGTGGCTTCTGTCCTCTTGGTAAGGGTAGAAGAGATTCAAGCTATGGTAAGCACCTCTTCTAAGAGAGAGACACTCCACAATCAAATCTAGTGCCTTAGCTTCATAGACTTCCACAGTCTTGGGTTAGAGTTCCCTTCCTTGTGGGTACACTCAGGCACACTATTCTATGTTTCCTTATTTCCTTTCCTCACTGGGCTATTATCCCTGTTGGAGTCCTTGGGCTTATAGCAACCTGCTTTTCCAAGTAGGGCTGCAGCTTCGTAATAATAATAATAATAATAATAATAATAATAATAATAAATGCCTACACATTGCAAAGTTCCACTTGTCGAATCTACCAGTTCAATGAGAAAATCCTGCCATAGTGTTGGGTCAAAACCTGCTGCTATGTATTGAGAGAATTACAATTCTTAGCCCATTACGTAGCTCCAGACCTTTAATGTTTCAGTAATTGCTTAGATATTGAACTATTAATACTTTGTGGCCAACATCACCTGTTTCATCCTGCATGCATTTGTATGACTAAGACTTAACGCCATTTCCTACCTTTGTTTATATGAAATCGTATTAAAATCAATCACTTGTTAGTGGCTTAATGATGTTCAGTCTGCTTAAAAATATTATTGTTAAAGGGCCCACTATTTACAACGACAACAACAATAATAACTAAGAAGAAAAAGAATAAGGAGAGAGAAGAAAAGGCATCAGCTATGTTTCATGGACTTGCCCACACAGAAATCCTCCATTTGTACAAATAAAATCTGCGTTATTGATTTTTCCTACCTTCCATCATAAAAGCCCTTAAAATCAGAGGTGCAATGAGGCTATAGATGACTGGAGCTGTGAATACAATATACAGTAGTTTACATTCATGACACATGAAGGATTAGTGCATGAAAGTAAGTTAAGTGAAAGTTCATCCCGATAAGAGTATTATACATGCCATAGATTCTTTTACAAACTTCTTCATACATCAAACACTACTTTTTTAGTTGTACCTTTGGAGAAAAACATCATTAGTTAGGCATTCATGGGATAACGATGATGAATGGAAGAATGAATTTACATAGGCAAGCACGCTAAAATAATATTATACTTTTTCCCATGAGTATGAATGTGTACTGAGCGTACGTCACTAAATGGGTGTTAAAAGTACTAGTTGAAATTTATTCAAACACTGTTTTTCTAATTCCTGTGCGTTCGCTGTACACGTATCCTAGCACCATTATGTGTTCGATGCACATAAGAGTTTTATACATTAATGTTCCAAAAGCTTCTATTCCATGATATATGACATACAGTAGATATTTATTGAGAAAAGGTTGTATGTCATTTGGCTATGCATGAATGTAAATGTTAGGTAGGAGCGGAAAAATACATATTTATTTTAAACAATCATACGCTTTTGTTAATGCATGCCAGAAACGTGCAGTTTTCCATTAGAGCTCCCGACAATACATTTATAAATGAAAGGGAAAGAGAATCTTTTACACACACACACACACACACACACACACACACACATATATATATATATATATATATATATATATATATATATATATATGTATATATATATATATATATATATATATATATATATATATATATATATATATATATATATATATATATACGTATATATACATATATACGTATGTATGTGTATATATATATATATATATATATATATATATATATATATACATATATATATATATATATATATATATATATATATATATATATATATATATATATATATATATATATACATATATATATATACATATATGAATAGAAATGCATATATATATATATATATATATATATGTATATATATATATATATATATATATATATATATATATACATATATATATATATATATATATATATATATATATATATATATATATATATATATATTCATAGAATAGGAATAAAAATGGATGAAACTGTATCCCTTTTACCGGCAGTCATTCATCGGAACATCCGGGGCAAATGTTGCGTTGGAAAAGAAATTCTGAAATGATAAGCATATGAATTCGTGGAGAATTCATTTGGGTCTTTCTATCTAGGAACTAACATCCTGGAATTCTCTCAGAAGGTTGTGATATTCCTTATAATAAAGGATGAAATATTTAAATCGGGATGCGCGGATCAACGGTATTTCCAGGTAAGTTACGAGGCGTATCTATAAAAGTATTGTTATTCCAAATATTTCGAATTAGGAATGCATGCTACTAGATTTTATCACTTTAATGGGGCCAAATTAATTTCTGTTTTATATTAAATCAACAAAACAAATAAAATGCGAAAACACAGATGAATTCATTATTTTTTCTTTACTAATGAGTTTACACTTATTGAAGTAGCATTTAGGAATAAAGAGAAGAACGTTTTTGTAGTGGCTTTGAATATTGAAGAAATACCAGTTGACAAAGATTACTAAGTACACCTAACATGCCGCAATGCTAAGCAGTTGCAATGCGAATTTGAATCCGATGGCAAGAGTTGCACCAGCGTCTTGCAACATCTTGAATACAAAGCATAAACTTTTCAGCTGAAAACGCGTTCTGTTTGTAAAGAGGTTTTATACTTCATTCTACTCTGAAGAATGCTTCATACGCGTAATCTTCTCAACTATTACTCAGACTTGAGAAATACTCTGTTGAAAAATGTCTTGATGGAAAACGTATAATACACAAGCTCAAATTCCATGAAATAAAACAACGTTTTATAGGTTAAGTATCATTTCCAAAGGACAGACGCACCAAAGACCAAATAATTTTGAAGACAATGAACAAGCAAACATACCCATATAAATATTTTTCGTCTTTTTAACAGCAGTGTCTGGCATGGATATAAAATCCATTCCACAGAATAGAAAACAAAAACACCATTACCATTATACTCTCTTGTTAGTCTCTAGTGGACAGTAAAACATTTTTTACCATCCAATCCCCATAGTTTCAAAAATTTTGAAATCTTTATTCGAAATTATCTTGGGAAATCGCTTGCAAAACTTTTGCTGAAGAACAAACAAAAATAGCAAGACTACAATTGAGTTCTGAGAAATAACTTCTAAATATATCCAGTTTCCTTTTTCTATCGAGTAAATGTTCAGTAAAATAAAGGCAACGCGACGATTGGAAAGGTAAACTATTCCTGCAACCGTTATGATTTTATTTCAGATATATACTGCTCGCACGTAGATAGGCGCAGGGTATCTGAATGAAGGTTGAAAGAGAAAAGATAACAGGAAATGTTATGCAAGGCCAAAAATATTGAATATAGGTATTTTCTGCGTATATACATGCACACATATGATAACACAAAATCAAATGTAAAAACGTACATTTTAAACTTTTGAAAACAAAAATACGCACAAACTGCAAACGCATGAAAGCTACAAATGGATTGTGGAATGGTGACTATATCGAACGAGCGACTAAAATGGTTCACTGAAGATTGAAATGGAAAATCCAGTGGAACAACTTACGTATCACTTGTTAGGCTACTTGTCACTTGTCACCTCCAACATGTACCATTGGTGTGAAAACTCATTTAAAGATGGTTGGCTGGGAGGTAGCGTCCTTGTCTGGTGATTGCCAGTCTAGGGTTCGAGTCCCGCTCAGACCCGTTAGTTCCTTTGGTCGCTCCAACCTCACCATCCTTTTGAGCTAAGGATGGGGGGTTTGGAGAAGTCTATAGGTCCATCTGCTCAGTCATCAGCAGCCATTGCCTGGCCTTCCTTGGTCCTAGCTTGGGTGGAGAGGGGGCTTGGGCGCTGATCATATGTATATATGGTCTTTTTCTAGGGCATTTTCCTGCTTTATAGGGTAATGTCACTGTCCCTTCACTCTGCCATTCATAAGCAACCTTTAAACCTTTAAAACAATAATAATGTAATTACGGCAGCAATAATTGTGGCATAAGACTAACTGGAATATAATTCAATTTGATAACTGATTTCAAATTAATTATGAAAACAAATGGCATCATCAATTACAACGTATATGTATTTAATTGTCTTATAATTACTCCCACGTGTTTCAAATTGATGACTTGATGGACATAGCATTCAGCAACAGATGACAGAAATATACGAATGTTAAATTATAAACAGCTGTGAAATCTGAACTATTATGGCTTATCAAAAAGAAAAGGGATTTTCATGAGATGAGAAGAAAGGATGAATGAACGATATGTAATTATCTGGCATCATAACATCAATGGTCATTGATGATGAATGGAAAGAAAGAAGCGATAGATATCATGTAAAGTATACTGTAAAAGTGATGGAAGCAGTATAAAATACTTCAAAAGACTCTGGAACTAGTGTCAGGATGTTTGAAAATGAGAGAAAAATGAATTTCAGTAAGTATTATAATGAATCAATCATTTGTTTTTTAATGAAATTTTGAATGAAGTTCATAGTTCACATAAAACTTCTTATGTGATGTGGATAAATTTAAGAAAACTCCAGGTGGGCTTTAGAACGAATAGCAAGTATGAGCATTGTGGAGAAGGTATTATGTTAACATTATTCTAGTGGTTAAAAAAAAAAATCTTGAGAGATAACTCATGAGAAAAAAATAGCTTGTAAAGGGCCAAAGTAAACTTAAGATAGTACCTTAGTGTCATTGACCTTTGCAGTTCGTAGAGAGTAATTGAAGCTAATTTAGGAATCAAATTCAGACTGTAATCATGTTTACAGAAGAGTGTGAATGGTGAAAATAATAAGGAAATGAAATTTGAAAGTAAACATATGCAAAGCTCGATTAGCATCAGTAAAAAGGTAAATCAGAAGTCTTTCGATAATTAACTTAAGATGAATAATGAATTGGAAAGGGACAATATTTTTGTATTTTCAGGTGAATTAGAAACAAGCTAACAAAAAAAAATCTGAAAAAACAAGGAATATGTTATAACAAGACCTACAGAATAGGTAGATCTTGGGTTATACGATAAACTTATACCATCTAACTCCAGTAAACAAAACAAAAAATTAATCATAAAAAAAAACGGAAGTGCTTCCACTGCATGTATTCAGAACCTTGTAGGCTTTGGTTATTATCAGCTATTATTTCCGGTACTGTAAATCACATAAAAAGCCAGTTAAACAGTTATATGAGACCGAAGAAGGAGATACCAAAGAAGAGTGCAAAACGTGAAGCTTTAAAGAAAATTGGTGCTCCAGGTAGACGAACTATCATTAAGACGCGTGTGAAATTACTATCCCGGAAGGGGGGGGATGAAAAGTCAATATAATTGAGCTATCCAAGTGGGGAAACAGCTTAGTAGATGTCGCTATTCGTTCATCTTTATAAGAAAATTTATCATTACCTAAAAAATTAGAGAATGAATGAATTATATAACATTTGGTAACCTATGCCCTTTCTTTTCGTACAGTCTTTAGAAGAAAATAGTATTTTATTAGGATACTTGCAATAGTTGATAATTAATCATAATTTATCATTTAAAAAATTTAATTCCTGATGAAACAATTGTTAGCTCGTGAAGACAAAATAAAGTTTTGAAATTATATACTTTTATCACCATCTCTAAGGAAAATTACATTAATTATCACAAAGGCAAGCAAAATGAAACAATAACTGGAGTGGGACTAACACAGAAGCACACGCGCGCGCAAACACATACACACACGCACACACACACTCACACACTAAATTTTGGAAAAGGACGAAGCAGACTAAATCAATGGCTCTTGCAGTTGTTAATAAAAACTTATTAGAAAGAAAAAATTACGAGATCAAAAATTGTAAAAGTCTTCGTTTGTTATTAGAACCGTTTCTGAGACTGAATTTTTCTTACATACAAAACATGTCTAACTTAAAGTATTCCGAATTTAAATAAAAGCTACTTGGAATCAGAAAGTGGATAATTACAAATATCATCATTTGAGAAAAAAAACAAAAAAACGAAATGGTTATATCGTAGGAAACTATATGAATATAATTAGATTTAATCATTCCATCCACAAGGACTAAAGGGATAGATTCTTTTGATGAAGCTTTTATATATTAAAAAAAAACTACTTAAGCGGAAATTATAACAAAAAGAATTACATGGAATTTTAAAATGAGCTGCCGGTTATACACGATTAAGAAATTAGAAACGAGAAAAGAAAAAAAAAATAGAAAGCCAACGTTTGCCCAGAAAATACAGCCTATTTCACTCCAACTCCCTCCCCATGCAACCATGGACTGGCCCATATTAATCTCTTCCAGAAATGAATTCCTTATAGATTCACAAGAAATCACTCTCAAGTGGTGTATGGAAAAATTGTGAATAACGTCCTATGGGCATGTATTATAGGCATTTCAATACCAAATTTCAGGTCATATGGTTTAAATATCAGGACACAAGAGCAAAATGATGCAATTTTTTGGTAAAAGAAAAATAGCCGAAAATCACTAAAGTTAATCATTTTTAAGTGATATATACGAAAAACGTGGCTTAAATCCTGTGGACATATATCCAAAGTCATTAGATGTAAGTATAAGGGCACAGGAGCTGAATATATACATTTTTGGTCTGAAAATAAAGAAAAAAAAATGCAAATCTAACAACTTTGAACAACTGTATGCCGAAAATAATGATGCCTTCTTATTGGTATTTATCTAAAGTACCTAAATGCCGAATATCAAGTCATTCGGTTATAATACCAGGGCAGAGGAGACCAAAATATATATTTTTCTCAGGAAAAAAAAATAAATAAATAAAATTACTGTAAAGGTATGTATATAAGAAAATAAAAATTAAGAAGCACCCAGGTATTTGCCCACTCGACCTTTGTGCCCAATTTCAGGTTATTTGGTTCAGAAATGACTGAGATGAATTAATTTGAAGATTTGACAGCTGGCAGACAAGAAAAAGCAATATATTTCCTTACTATGTAATGAAGTATGATAAATATGCTCTCGCCAAGAAAAGGCAATTCACCAAGTCGGTACGAAACTATTTAGTGAAATCTGCAGACACCGTATACATGAGGAAGCTTCACGGTGAATATTTAATGAAGAATGGAGTACTCATGGAATTCAATATTTGTACAGTATTTCCGCACATATCAGTCTCCTTTTGCTGCTTGGAATAATATGGAGATCCGAAGATGCTTCATGGAACGTCTGGATGGACAAGCGAAAAATAAATTCCAATGAAAGATATGGAAATTATTCGCTTTGAAAAAAGGTTCATGTGGATGAAAATAGTTCTTTGTAGATTTATAAAATGAGAATCACGTCTACAAAAGGAATTTAATCATTTTGCGAAAATAATACAATTAGATAACCAAGAACAAATATGAAGGACAAACTTATTACGAAAAAAATAAATTCCAAACTGCTCTTTTATACAAGAAAAATTACGAGTATCGCAATTTTACTCCTAGACCACTTTATTCTTCTATTGGCTCCATTACTACCTCACAATTTACATCCTTCTTTAATTTATTATCGCACCATCAATCCTTATCTGTGAAACTATCAACCATAACTAAAGAAAGAAGGTACTTGCCTAATCTTCTGACAATTAAAATCCCTCATATATATATATATATATATATATATATATATATATATATATATATACATATATATATATATATATATATATATATATATATATATATATGTATATATATATATATATATATATATATATATATATATATATATATATATATATATACATATATATATATATATGTATATATATAAATATATATATATATGTATATATGTATATATATATATATATATATATATATATATATATATATACATATATACATATATATATATATATATATATATATATATATATATATTATATATATATATATATATATATATATATATATATATATATTTATATATATACATATATATATATATATATATATATGTATATATATATATACATATATATATATATATATATATATATATATAAATGTATATATATATATATATATATATATATATATATATATAAATGTATATATATATATATATATATACATATATATATATATATATATATATATATATACATATATATATATATATATATATATATATATATATATATATATATATATATATATATGTGTGTGTGTGTGTGTGAGTGTGTGAGTAAACAAATGTGTTTGTATATATATATATATATATATATATATATATATATATATATATATATATATATATATTTATATATACGGCAGAGATTACTCATCAATTGGTTTGGCACAACGAAATTGAATTGAGGTAGTCTATAATGCTCCATTTTCCAGCAGAATTAAACACTGACATTCCTCCGGTGAGCTAGATATCCTGACCACTACAGTGAGACTTCAGACGAGTTTTAAAAAATCTTAATATCTGAACGGAGAAGAGAGTCAACTAACAGGTGAAATCAAAAATTTAATTTATATTTCATGTTAAGTGTATTTCTTTAATGAGTATTGGGAAGTTCCGTCTTGTACACCGAGTACTTGAAAGGCTAGAAAAGAATTAGTCTTGAAAACCATTAGTTAGTTTGGTTCCTGGTTAAACTTTCCAAAATTAAGAATATTGTGTAAATTATAATCTGCTTACCCATTTCGTTACTAATATATTTTTATCTATATAAACTAATTCAATTACTAAGGCAAAAGTTAGTTAATACTTGATATCTGTTACATTCAAGTACTGGTAGATTATTAGGACACTTCCCCAAGTAGCAAATGTTATAAGACATTTAAAATATCCAAATATCCATGAATCATCTAGATTCTAGAATGAAACTATTAATCAGCGTTTTGAATGGCAATGCCCTATAATTTATGAAGTTTTTCATGGCATGAGATTAAAAAGAAAATCCTTTCCATTCAATAATTGTTTACAGAATTGCAAATAATCCTGTTGACTCTATCGGCAATGGAGGATCAAAGGGATTGACCCTCGTAATTGTTATTTTGGTCGACGCTACCATTATCAATATTTGTTCCCTAAACATATCCATATTTGAATAAATACACACACATATGCACACACACACACACACACACACACACACACATATATATATATATATATATATATATATATATATATATATATATATATATATATATATATATATATATATATATATATATCCTTGCAAACATAGTCTGGCATAACAGTAAATATTTTATTCTTGTATTTAATCTGTGTATTTAAGAGATGTATAGCAAGCTCGTAAGGTGAGTTTCACTCATGTAGCTTTAAGTAATGTTTGTAAATTACATAAGACTTTCGTCATTCATTTAATTTTATTTTCACTCAGTTCAGTACTTTATATGTAAATTTAAGTTATCTTTAAGAATTAACTTTTATTTCAAGTAATTTTGTTACTAAGTCTTAAGTAATATTGTTTAGGTATGCTGTATGACACTCACGAGGTATGACCACAAAGGATTACGTCATTTTTATGTTTCCAGTGCATGAAAATTTTCAAATTAGATGCACTCTTTTTTTTATTGTTACGAGAGGTAGGTGGGCGGAGTTAGCTGGGAGAGAGTAGCCTCGCAAGCAAAGTTAGTACACCCCTCTTTAAATTACGTCGCTAGAGCCATGCCCTCCACGCTACGAGAATGACCTATTAGAAATTTCTAGAATTGAGTCAATATACATAGACCCTGGGGATGCACAAGCAGCAGAGGAGGCCCAGCCTTTCCCTTTGAAAGAGGCAATGTCCGCCTGCCCTCTCTCCTCTCAAGTGTGTCCTCTCAAATGAAAAGTGATTTCTATCCAACATATATTGTGCATATTGTTGTTCAAACGTTGGTGAAATTATTGGGTGTTAATCCAAGTGTAGTGTGTTAAATTGAGTCCATTTTAACATAAATTTTGTTACTGGCCCGGTTAAACAGTGAAGTGCATTAACATTTTTGCTTAACCGTTCTGTAACATTGTGTGAACCAAAAGACGTGTAAATATCATTATTGTAACTATGTTCATTAGAGTGTTAAAGTGTTAACTCTTTTCATTAACTATTAAAACTAAATATTTTTATAAATTAATTTCCAATGAAACAAGGGATAGTATCATTTTTTCAAAGTGTCCTTCTTTTGTCTTATTCTAACGTTTAGTCCAGATTTAATATTTGGAGTTATTTATTTTTTTGGTGTTCATTTTTGTGAATTGCTGTTAACTTTTTATAAAATATATTTATTTTTGTAAAGTGTGTATTATTTCAATCACCAGTATTTTTTCTCAGTACTTTGCTCGTAATCCCTGACTAAGAACTGAAGTAAGAGGTTGGTTTAGAATAGTTAAAAAAGTAATCACCCAGTTTTTGTTTTGAGTGTAACGTATGAGACATTTGGATATTCACTGTTCATATATATTGCCATCTGGGAATTGCGTAATATTCTCAGAGCTCGGGTATTATTTTTCAAGTGTAACAAATTTATGTGAAATTAAAACAGGTGAGTTTTAAGCACGGGAATTTGCGTAATTCCTCATCCATAATAATAATAATAATAATAATAATAATAATAATAATAATATATATATATATATATATATATATATACATATATATATATATATATATATATATATATATATATATATATAAATATATATATATATATATATATATATATATATATATATATATATATATATATATATATATGTGTGTGTGTGTGTGTGTATATATATATGTTTATATATACCTAAAGCTTAGGGAAACTTTATCATTATACTAATTCACAAGAAGGGAGAAACAAATGACCAGAAAAATTACCCCACAGTGACTTAACTCTAGGTTATATATGAAAAATTTACAAAGATCATATCAGGCCGAATGGAATGACAGCTAGACTTTAATCAACCAAGAGAGCAGGCAGACCTTAGATGTGATATTCATGCGTTAGGCCATTGTTCTGCAGTGGTATAGTAATGGCTGATGATGATGATGATACATAAACGTATATACACACACACACACACACATATATATATATATATATATATATATATATATATATATATATATATATATATATATATATATATATATATATATATATATATATATATATATATATTCAAAGTATTTCGTTTCCCTAAAATTGGGGTGTCTACTGTAAATACAAAATCAACACAATGACTATACCACAGTAATATTTTAACTACTAAATGCTGGTTAATTCCACTGAGCAGAAAATCAAAACAATGGCAAATAATTCCCCCTCTAGCTAGCAAAAACACTCATGCTTCTTCGATATTAAAACCCTTGCTTTCCAAAACCTTTCACACAATCTATCCCACACTATCTATTTATTTTTCTTTACTTCTCCCCTTACACCTCCAAATTATACTCTCTTTTCACCGTCTACTTGTCTTTAATCTTTCCAGATAACGATGTATCTCTACACTCATGCTCTCTATTCTTCAGATGCTACATAAAATGAAGAAACTATTATCTTTCAAAAGCTTCAACATTTTTCTTTCAATCACATTCAACACAAGCGATTCATTTTTGTTAAGGAGAACTGACTCAACAATCCCTTCATACTAACCCACTCAGTACATTGTTCAGTTACTCTTTAAAACAAGCTATTCTAGGTCCATTTATCCTACAGAGGTTTTTCCCCTTTACTTTGAAACTTCTGATATAACAGTATATATCATACACCCTCTTACTAAAATCCTATACTGCTCCTCTCCTGTTACCTGTAACAATTTCTCAGCCAAAACCTACTTGACACTTTAGCTGACATTGGTAACGAAATTCCTCTTTCGCCTTTACTTTATGCGCATATTCTTCCAGAAATCTTTCATTATCCAAGCATGTTTTACAAAAGTTATGAACTAATCCATCATATTATTGCCACAATTCTACATAATTTCACTTGAAATTCTATGAACTTCTGGGGTCTTTTAATTCTTCAATCTTCGAGTTATCCTCTACCTCCTTAACAGTCGCTTCGACGCACATTTTCAAACCTACATTACCATTTTCCATCATGGATCCTTCACATCTACTACTCTTCCATCTCCAGCACTCAACATTTTTAAATACTCATTCCATCAACATCTCTTCGTCTGTATTTTTCAGCCAAGATCCAATTATTCAATGATCCTCTTTGCTTCTCGAATCTATCTTTATTACTTGTCTTCTTTATCTATGTCATTTTCTCCTTGAATAAACAATAAATTCTCCAACATATTGTAAATGAACTTCTGTTTTGAGTTACACCTCAAGACATCTTTTTATATTGTTTTTATTCCCTCTTCCTTTCCCCCAAAAAACAGTCATACTGATCCTATGACCCTGTTTAGAAATTTTAGATACTCTTCATCTTCGATTTTTTAATCTTAGACTACACCATTCTCCTTATATGGTCTTCTCCCTTTTTTCTTATTAAAATAGGTAGTCATCATTCCATGCTCAGTCAAATGTTCACACATTCCTCTCCAACTTAAACCTATCTTAACTTTTGCTTCAACTAAGCTTCAGATATCCTTCCTGTTGACATTAAATCTATCTTTTTTTTATTTTGTCTACACTGTACTTTCACACTATCTTGCAAATTCTTTTCTTCACCATTTACTCTTTCCAAAGTATAAACATGAATATTCTTTCTTTGGAAACCACTGCTTTTCCAACAAACCCCTTTTCAAAGCATTTCCATTAAACTATTTCCCCTTTCCCTCACCACAAGAAACCAGTCATCTACCAACGATGCCATTAATTTCTTTCCCATCAACTAAATATTCTCCCAAAATCAGCCTTTCATATTCTCCAACCCAGCCTACCAAAGATTCATACGGTCCCAAATATATTCCCTTCATTTTTACCCTTTTTTTAATAAAGTACCATGTACCCTCACTAATACAACCTGTTCTCATGACTTAACCCAGCATATTTGTACTCTTTGGATGGTGCTCAATGTGTTCCTAACACTTGAAGTTTAGTGGTAATTTCAGCTATAAAACACAATATCCTTTGTCATTTCCACTCTTGCATTCTCACTTTTGTTGAAGCTTCTTTTGTCTGAGCTCTTTCTCCTTAAGCAAATCAGGAAAACGAAAAATATTCTTTTATGTTTAAGCTAAGGTTTCTTTAATCGGAGCACTAAACTCTGAAAACCATAATAATTCATCTGGTGTTAAAATAACTAATAGACTTCCATCATAATGATATCGGAATCATGACCACTTCATCCTTCACAAACCTAATCACAGTAATCATTCTTCGTCGTAATCAACCGACTTTCATGAAGTATCTTATTAACTAAGTCCATCTCAAAACTCAGCAATTTTCTTTTTCCCCTGAAAATTTTGTCTCTGGTAGGAAAAGGGTATGCATAGATGATAAGATTAGTATATGGAGACGAAAAGAAAGCAAAACAAAATCGGTCAAGCATTGATTTATTCATGCGTAACACGATGAACCAGTCCAGCAGCTCACAATCAATACAAAATAGTTATGAGACCAAAAAGAAATAAACTAAAAATTTAATCCAAAACCCTTCAGATTTTTATCTTATTAGACATTTATGTGAATTTCAATGCATAAAGATCTTAATACTATCAAGAGTAAGACTGTCACCTTGCAACTTATAAACCAAATGATGTTTTAAGTAACAGAAGGTAATACTTATAAAAGTAAAGGACTGGAACAGTACCTTGTTTAAAATAAATCTTAAATGATAGATCTTTATCAATGTTAACTTGATCTTCAATGACTAGAGCTATTCAACGATACTGGTTCTTGTCTTACATTTCAGCAACAGAGAATTTGGGCAGTTATTTTTTTGAAATGAAACTCTCATTTCAGTTCTTTATACCAAATATATTAAACCTTGCTTTATATATTTGCCACATATCACTTTATTCTTGCAAGAATTGAAATATGATTTTAATTAATGCGTTAATTTTACTAACTTTTCGGAAATCAGAAAAAGATACAGGATATCCTGCACTTTAGAAATGCGTCAAAAGTAAGTTTAACCCTATAATTTTGCATAAAAATTCTTTTTAATCAAACACAATGCCAATAAATGTTCAGCAAGCAATACTGTATCAATTGGCAAATCATGGACATTGCATCAGTTTCCTTATCTAATGCTTATACATTTGGATGAAATATTTTTAGACTTTTCATATGTAATTTTTTTCTACAAAATCCACTCATTTTTATTTACTTTTGCATAACATTTGTAGGTAAAACACAGTATAAAAAAAAAAGTTGTATAAATTTTTTTCAGCGCTCGTTTCACTTTAACTCGCAGTTTTTCGTATATTTTTTTCAGATATGGATATTTTTTTTTTTTCAAGGTAATACTCATCATCTACCTTAAATCTGTGTGTGACCAAAGAACCAGGTAGATATTATGCAAACTAAGTAAGGTATAAAGCAAAAATGAACGTCATTTACCTCGGACAATGCAACGTTATGCTTCATCGTCGGTCAGCGGGAGTAGGGGGGGGGATGATTGAACCAACAGCCAATCAATGACGAGCTTTCAAACCGTCGTTTGGCTCCATTTGTCAGCTAGGATGACACAGACTTTAGTATCTTGACCATTTTCATTTGGATCTCTGATGGACCTCAAGTTCTAGCATATTTTATTTTACTCAGTGCTTGCTTCACTTTTGTATTATTATTTTTACTAGCTAAGCTACAAACATAGTTGGTAAAGCAGGATGATATAAGCCCAAGGGTTCCAACAAGAAACATAGCTCAGGAATCAGATAGAAAAGAGTGCCTGAATGTACCCTCAAGCAAGAGAACTCTAACACAAGAAAGTGGAAAACCATGGTAAAAAGCTATGGTACTACCCAAGACTAAAGAATAATGGTTTGATTTTGCAGTGTTCGTCACCTAGAAGAGTTGCTTACCATAGCTAAAAAGTCTCTTCTACAAAATGAAGACAGAAGTATTCTCTGAACAATTACAGTGCAGTAGTTAACCCATTGAGTGAAGAAGACTATTTTGGTTATTTTGTGCTGTCAGGTGCATGAGGAAAATGGAGAATGTGTAAAGAATAGGCCAGAATATTCGTTGTATGCGTTTGTAGGGGGAAAATGAGTTTTATCCAGAGAGGAATCCACTGTAGTACTATCTAGCGAGTCAAAGGACCCAATAACTCTTTAGAGGTAGTATTCTATATCTCCACCATTTGTCCCTCCACTCTCTGTGTTTCTCCCAGCTCCTCTCTCTCATTCTGGTATTCGATAGTTCAAAATATTCTCTTCATCTCCTTTTAATGTCTTCATCCCTATGCAGTATATTTCCATATCTATCCATAATGACCCCCAGTTGCCCTAAATCCTGTCTTTGCTTTTTCTTTACGTTAGATATCTTATTGATATCCTTTTCTCCTTTCCTTGTTCGTAGCCTTTCATTCAATTGTTCTACTATTCTTCTAATTGCTATAGCTATTATCTTCTTTGAATCTTTTTCGTCTTCTTTGTAACATTCCTTGCACCCTGTGCATGCCTCACTTTTCAATCCTTAAATGCTTTTGATTTTCTCTTAACTGACTCTTGCACCTCTCTATCCCATCATAAATTTTCTTCTTTCGACACACTATATCTGCTAGTTCTTCCCACTAGTTCCTCTGTTTTCCCTACACACTTATTTCATATCCACCCAAATATTTTCCACTCTGTTACCCTATTAAATCTCCAAGTTTAACCATTCCAGTCGCCTCTCACACAATCCTTCTAAATAGCTCTCTTTCCTCCTTCAAGGTCCCAAACCTTTATTCTAGATCTCCTGTTTCTCTTCTTGCATTTGCTACCTCTCATTTTAAAATCTATCACTATCAGTCTATGTTGTTTAACACATGCTTCGAAAAAATATTTTTACAGGTCTCATTGTTTTTGTCAACTCCTTTCCACTTTCCCACTTTCATCAGTTATCACCTTCTTATCCAACTTTTGAAACCAAGTGTTCATACAGGCCAATTCAAAACTCTGATCTATCTATATTCTATGCTCTCCATCTTAATATCTAATCCCAAACTCATGGCCTCCATGTACCTCCTTGTAGCCATCGCTTCTCTTCTCCACTCTGATATTTATGTGTGGCCCTATGATTAGCTTCCCCTCTTCCACTCTTCGAATAACTGCTTCAAACTCTTGCCTAAAAATTCTCTCTCTTGTTCTTGGCAACTCTTCTGAGGAGCATATGCCGAAATTATATTTACTATCTGGTCTCCTATCATTATTGAAATCTTTAAAACCCTATCAGTTACTCTCTTTACTTCTACCATCTTTTCCTTCCAATTATTACCTATTATGACCCCAACTATGATTCTTCCATGTCCTGACCTGCTGTAATAGAACATATACCCATTTCCGTTCTCTCTAGCTCTAATTCTATTCCCTCTTCTCTCCTGTACACACAGTATATCTATTCTCCTCCTCGAAATCACGTATGCTAACTTCCTCAATCTTTCCATCCTAATCCCGACTTTCCAATTACCTGTTCGGACCTTCCATTCTGTCACTAGCTTCTTTGCCTGCAGCCGTGAACCCTCAAAGAACTCCTCGTCTATTTATTACGCTAGCAGGGGGATCCTGCTTTGCATCGCTTACAGGGGACGCCCTAGCCGAATCCATATTTCAAATAGCATCTGGCATGGTTAATAATTTGGGGTCAGAGTTTTTACAATCGCAATCGTCAACCACAGTTATTGGCGTTAGGCCTAACCTTTGACTAAATAACCAAACAGCAAGGCAGCAGATTCCTCAATTATTGGCAGTGGACCTAGCCTTTGTTAAAAAGCAACGTACGGTGGTAGAATTCTTACAAAATACTACAGGGGTACGACCAAATCAAAAACTGTTAAAAGCAATATGAATAAGCATGTATGAATAGGCTTAAATGCATACACAAGTACATAAACACACACATGCAAGATACATACCCACACCCACACACACACACACACACATATATATATATATATATATATATATATATATATATATATATATATATACACACATGTGTGTTTGTGTCTGTGTCTGTGTGTATGTATGTATAAAACCAAAACCAATAATATTAACATTAGACCAATTTGTGTAAAGGATATTAGAAAAATAGCCCAAGCGCAATCTTTTCTGTATTATTAAAAAAATAAAAAAACATTATGAAAGCTGAATTCAAATACATTGCATCACCTACGCAGTAATCTGCTTAAACACAGTGGTGTGTAAAGCCGATTACGTTTTCTTTTAAACGGCAGTATTGGAAAATTATGTTGCTAACTAGTCTGTGGGAAGAATATCTAGAAAAGCTAATATGGGAATGAAAACAAAATAAAAGGATTTGAAATTTAAATAAAAATCATAATTATAAATTTTCTTTTTTAACAAAAGTTTAAGATTCTGTTTTCTTATGAGAGAAAATATCCAATTCCTAAGCAAAATCATAAACACGAAAATTATAAAACATACATCTTAGTTCTGGCTTTGCTTTCTAGCCTCGAACCCAACAGATAACCATCCCCATTTATCACATGGTATAGCTTAGACTACAGGGCAACATCATTGCTCTAGACCTTCTTTTCTTTATTTTATGTCAGATTTTACAATAGTAGTAATAATTATTAATAGACATGAATGATATCAACATTCAACTTCAATTTCCTTTCCAGAGGCAAACCACAGGAACTGTTCCATTACTAATGCTATTACACATCCATTAACTCCGCCGCTACTCTTCTCAAAATAAGAAATAAGGCTTATCCTAGCGCCGGAGACTCGGGAACCTCAAATGCAAACAGGAAGAGAGATAACAAGAGGCTCTTCAAACATGTTTGACTTCTGACATCTATTGCAGCTTCCTTATGATCTTCAGTCTTAATAATTCTCTTCCTTTTTTCTACTTCAAGGATGCTGCTGCAATGCAGTTGCACTAACGTTGCTTTTAAAGCCGTCATAAATAGCTTTCAAGAGTTTTCGTCCCTTTTAGGGCTATGATTCTCTAGGGCACTATGACTTCAAAAGTTTTCGTTTCATATGGAGGGCTGATGACTGTCTGCTTGAGATTTTAACATACAGATGACACATTCTTTCTCTCTCTCTCTCTCTCTCTCTCTCTCTCTCTCTTCTGAATACACCACCACACACAAACATAAATATAATGTATATATATATATATATATATATATAAGTATATTGTCACTTGCAAAGATTAAATCATAGCGGTTCAATATGAGTATTATAGTTTTTCTATGCATCAACAAATGAATCCCCTGAAGAATGGAAAGAATATTATGAAGAACTGAAGAGTGTAATAGATGAGATCCCAGAAAGAAATAGGAAAATTGTGATTGGTGACCTGTGTTAAAGTTGGAAGGAATAATCAAGGGACAGAGGATGGGATGCGTGTTGAGGGTTTTGGCAAAGTTGCAAATGAAAATGGGGCCCATTTTATAGGTTTTTGTTCAACAAACAATTTAGTTATTGGAGGTACTCTTTTACAGCACAAGGGCATCCACAAATATACATGGACTTCACTATGTGACAATTACAAAAATCAAATACATAACACAGCCATTAATAGAAAGAAAAAGAGGTTTCTGAGAAATGTAAGAAACTATAAAAGTGCATATATTGGCAGTAAACACCAGTTCCTCATTGCCACACTGAAATTAAACCTGAAAGCACTCAAAAGAAATGTATATAGATTACCTAGGTTTGATACAAAGAGAAACATTTGCAATTGAATGTAGTAATCGATTTGCAGTCTTAGAGACTTTAAGAGACGAAGAGCAGTCAATCAACAAAGAATGGTCTGATATCAAGAATATCCAGAACTTATATCAGTCAGTTGGTAGTGAGCTTTTGGGAAATGTAGTTATAACGAAAAGGAACAAAGACAGAAATTGAGTGTTGAAAGTTTTCGCGGAAGTATTGAAAATTACAAGGTAGAGCATACGAAATATTCCAGCATTGCTAATGAAGTAAAAAGAAAAAAAAAAAAAAAAAGCCAGGAATGACTGCAGAGAATATTTAGAAAGGAAAGCAGATGAAGCTGACAAAGCTATGAATTCAGGGAATGACTATGGTGTAAGAACTTCTCGTAGAATTATTAATGAAATCTCCACGGAGCAACAAAGAAAAAGCATATACCCATAAAAGAGTGATGAATCTGTTATAACAACAGACGATTAAGAAAGGCAAGTTTGTATGGAATACTTTAGTGAGGTCATGAATAGAAGATAAGAAAGGAATAATTTGATTGATATATCTGAAGCTGATGAAGACCTTAGTGTGCCCAGGAATGAATTCAGTGTGTTTGAACTCGAAGCTATATTTAAAAAAACTCAAGAGATGAAAAGCCCCTGGATACGATGATATTGGCCGAAAATGAAGTGACCCCCAGAATAATTACAAGATTATTATGAAGAACTGAATTTAGGAGTGTTGGTGTGAATGGCAAAATATGAGATCTGACTCATTGCCATAATCACAGAGGCATCAAACTTACGTTAGTTGTCATAAAAACACATAGCATGCTTATTCTAAAGAGACTAGTGAGAAAATTGATAAGCTGAGAGATGGACTAGCAGGATTTCGAAAAGGTAGAAGTTGTATTGACCAGATTTTCAGTTTAAAACACGTACAGCAATGAGTAGAAAATATAAATCCACTTTTGATGGCATTTGAGGACTAAGAAAAAGCCTTTGATAGTGTACAGGCCAATTTTGTGGAGATTCATTCGTTTTACATGAGTTCCTCTTAAGTATGTAAATTTGATTAAGTCTGTTCATGAGTATAGCAAGTGCTAAGTTAATTTTAGTGTAGTCATATCAAATGAATTTCCAATGAACAGTGGAGTACTCAAGGGAATGTGTTGTCATATATGTTGTTTATCATCCTTATGGATTTTGTAATGCATAGAACAGTTGGGGAGGATTAACGATTGGACTGGATAGGAAATTGGCTGACCTAGAGTACGCTGATGAAGCTGTCCTGATTCGAAGAACACCGCAGGATTTGCAACGCATGCTTAACATAATGCATGAAATATCACATGAGGTTGGGCTGAAGATAAAAAGAAGAAAGATGATAAGACCGGAGTATGCAATGGAAGATTAAGGATCTTTGGAAGGAGAAAGGATTAATGAAGTAGAATATTTCAAATATTTAGGAATATGATCTCTAATACAAAGTCTTTAGAGTTAAAAAAAAAAAAGAGAGAGAGAGAGAGAGAGAGAGAGAGAGGGAGAGAGAGGAGAGAGAGAGAGAGAGAGAGAGAGAGAGAAGATAATGGCTAGGTAAAGTAAAATTTGGACATCAAACCGCCTGAAATTACATATAAGAATCAGACTATATATATCAGTTAACTGAGATCGGTTTTACTGTATGGACATGAGCTGTGGTATGACAATGAAACAATATCCAACAGATTTTGTGGATTTGAGAAAAAAGTCATCGGAAGAATATTGGGAGTTAAGCTGCAAGGAAGGATTAGAAATGAAACTGTAAGAGAGATTACTCGAGTACCATATGTGGATGAGATCATGATTAGATGTAGATGGAGATGGCTTGGGCATGCTCTTCGCACTCCCCAAGAGAGATTAGTTCACCAAACTTTTAACTAGATTTCACAAGGCACTAGAAAAATTGCAAGCCCCAAGCCTACATGGCTGGGGACTATGAAAGTGAAGTATGAAATGATGAATGGAGAAACATTCCTTTAAAAGCTCAAGTTAGTGACGACTGACGAAATGTAGCCGAGGCCCTTTGCGTCATTAGGTGCAGGAGCGATGATATATATATATATATATATATATATATATATATATATATATATATAAATATATATATATATATATATATATATATGTATGTATATATATATATATATATATATATATATATATATATATTTATATATATATTTATATATATATATATATATATATATATATTTATATATATATATATATATATATATATATATATATATATATATATATATATATACTGTATATCATGCATATAGTTCATCCTTTTTTAATATTTCCTTGTTCATGACTTAAATCCTTCCTTTCTTAAATCTTGCATTTCTTAGAGACGAAAAAGGGAGTAGCCTATAAACATTTAATTACATTTATTAAGACTAAATTTATACGTTTTTGCGTAAGAGGCCTCACAAACGGAAAAGTATCCTAATGTTCATATTAAAGATGCATACAAGTTATAGCCTTCTGACAATTAGCGTAAATTTTACAAGATTTATGTGTGAATAAAGAAAATATTTCAATATGAATAAAACAAGCTCTCTCTCTCTCTCTCTCTCTCCTCTCTCTCTCTCTCTCCTCTCCTCTCTCCTCTCTCTCTCTCTCTCTCCTCTCTCTCTCTCTCTAAACTTATATATTTCTTTTGAGATGGGACACGAAGTTCTCCTACTGGTCCCAAGACAAGGAGCAGATCTAACTGAAATCATATTTCCAGTCTAGACTGGGGATGGCCCCAAGTGGAACCAATCACCTA
>NC_090730.1:126593892-126601392 GCF_036898095.1 Palaemon carinicauda
TTATCTTTCTCGTATTACTAAAATAAGAACGCTATTTGGAGCCAAGTCGAAGTTTAGAGTTGAAGACAATTGTAATTACTTGCCCCGAGCTAATTTTGGGAAGATATTTTCGGAGGAGATAAAAGAAAGAAGTGACACTTCTTGTGAAAACCGAAAAATTTAATTTTTCTTGTGTTGATAACAATTGCAAAGGGAAAAGGATTTCAGACCGATTATTAAGTGTCAATTTATCGCTAACTAAATTGTATAAATATCTTTTATTCGCTTTAGAGAATGATTCGAGAAAATGCTCAACAATGAAACGCAGGCATGTATGGGAACTATAATTCAATTTATAATATTTATCACTAAAATTGTGAAATTGAGCATTAAATACATTACATACATGGCATTGTATCTATGCAAGTTACGTCTGCGAATATATAATAAGTCTGTACCAATTTCAAAATAGAAATTGCTACTGTAGATAAACGACAGACCTTTTATTTTGCAAAACATTGTCAAAAAAAAAAAAGTATTTTGACTTCTCCCAAATTGCAACTGAAATGACTTTGGATTATCCCAAAAAGTTGAAAGCTATACCGCAAAGGGACCATGTATTCAAATATTATTTATCAGATTCTTATCCTCCATCACTCGATTTGACCTATTAATAATTCTACACAATTCTTTTCCATTTCCATATCAGCAACTCGGTTAAACGCCGGATATCGTGATATAGTTCATAGCAATTTTTCAAAAACATTTGCATGACAATTTATTGGTCTATCGTCGCTAACTGGGAGAGTCGAGAGGGATGGAATTTGTTCATAGGTCACCGTCTCTAATGACATGGATCGCATTCAACAAATAATTTATTACCTTGATATCAACTTTCATTTTGATATATGAAAGTTTTTAGGGTGTAATATACTCTATCTATATTCCTTATATAATCATCAGTGTAAAATACCGCTCTGCTTTCACATTTTTTCGGATTGGTTTAGTACGACTAATAATAACACCCAGATTATATTCATCATTTCAACACCCGTATGAAATATATCTCCTTAATTTGCAGTATTAACATTAAAGTATGAACCTTATTTTTATCTTGAAAGTTCTAAAACGTCAGATATCCGATTATTGCTTACGTTATCCCCACTAAAAACCGTATTTCCTGCATGTATTACATTCGAGTCCCCGGTCGTAGTCTCACTTTTCCTGTAATTCAATATATATGATTTTTTTTTCCTCATAATGTGATGCCTTCGTCCACGATAATAAATACAATTTCATACGTGACAATAATTTCGTCAAAGTTTTATATTCAGAAATTATTTCTTGTTTCCATATCTCACATAATATTAGTTTTCGATAAAACAATAATTTCCTTTCCTTTTATATTATCTATAATTAGAACTCTAATTCACTATCAAAATGTGTTATCGATTGATATAAATATCTTGCTTAAAATAAATCGGTAAACAAACAATATTAGAGACAGAGGTCAAGTAGAAAGAAATCATATAGTTGAATAAATTGCACTCTATCTAACACAATCTGTTAAAGGTTGGGGAATTTTTATCGCCATTATCTTATTTATCTTAAATGAAGAAAATTGACATATTAGAGAGAATTTTGTCATCCTATTTTGGATGCTTAAGAAACGGAGGAAAATAGCCAGATCAATATACCAATGTTTATAGAATTCTTGAAAGACTGCAAACGTAAAACAAAAGCTTTCGCCAGGCAAAGAAAATCCTGTCATTCAATCACTGATAGAAATGAAGCACGCTTGGCGTATTACTTAATGATGCCACAAAATGCCTAACGGATTCGTTGCTTTGAATTCCTCATCAGCTTTAACTTAAAATTACAAAAAGCAGCACACACACACACACACACACACACACTCTCTCTCTCTCTCTCTCTCTCTCTCTCTGAGACAATAAGCGAAATGTGACTTTGAATTCGTAGAGGATGCGTCTTCTCTCGCTTTCCACACAAAAGAGAGTGAGGGAGAGGGGGCAGGAGAGGATGGGGAAACAGGAAAGGGGAGAAGGGACGCACTGACACAGGGTGGGGGGGGGGGGAAAGAAATAAAGAAGACTGGAGGCAAGGGGGAGTACGTTCACCAAATCCTCATTTCCCCTCAAGCTTTGCTGGCGGGAGACAGAGGGCCTCCAAATTAGCTATTCTTTTCTTCTTTTCTTTTAATGGAGAGAAAACAAGCCCTTAGTAAGACCCCCTCTATATAGTTTCGAGGGTAGGCTAAATCTAGTTACCTTCACTGTAGATGGTTTTTCCCGCTTGAGGGGAAACACTCCTCCATCGGGAAACTCCGAACCCATGTCATAAAATAGTTAAATTCAAACCTATCTCTTGTGTAGCCCACACCTAGATCTATGCAGTATGTCGAATAAATAAAGTAGTTAAATTCAAACCTATCTCTTGTGTAGCCCACACCTAGATCTATGCAGTATGTCAAATAAAACATGTTAAATCGAAAGAACATCTTCACTTCACTCATTCAAAAACAAGTCTCTATGAATTTCTATTAGATTATGTGAAATTTGTTGGTCTCTCATAAATTCTTGCTTGCCTATTATTTTTCAAGCTTCATATTCTAAAAACATTGGAATTTTAATTCTAAATGGACAGAGAGACTTTCATTTCCCGATGGGCCTCAACCCAACAATATGAGGGAACTTCATTACATTATTCGTTAGTCATCAATTCGGATAACACATTTATATTTTGGGCCAAACTTACTGTAACGTTTTCGCTACTCGATGAAATATATGAAATTTATGAAAAACTTTAACAGATTTTCGTAATAGCAAATAATTTTTACGCACTTGGCGGATTTCAAACCATCATTATTTATCTATCACTTAATTTCTTGTGCTATTAATAATGATCGAAATATATTTCCAGCCAGACGAAGACGAATGCAGTGTCCCTTTAACGAGTACGAGGTAAACAGGCAATTCTGTTTTCTTATAATTAGAAGTAAGGACAGGTTTCAAAATAGTTATAACATGTAAAGAAGATCACGGTTTAGTGAAATGAAAGTTCTTTCAAGAAGTAAAACATTAGAGGAAGGCCATGATTTAGTGGAAGGGCGGGTCTTAAAACAAGTAGACCATAGAAAGAGGACCATGTGTCAGTGTAAGGACGTATGAAAAGAGATAGAATATAAAAAAGGAAGACCATGACTAATAGGACAGGTCTTAAGGGAGCTAGAATATAAAAGAAGGACAATGCTTTGATAGAAAGGTAGGTAATAAAAGAGGTAGAACATTATGAGTATGACCATGTTTCATAGGAAGGACAGTAATAAAAAGAGATAAAACATAAAAGGAGGACCATGTTTTATTGGAAGGACAGTAATAGAAAGAGATAAAAACATAAAAGAAGTACCCTTCTTTATATGAAAGACAGTAATTGAAAGAGATAAAACATAAAAGAAGGCCCTTGCTTTAATGGAAAGAGTAATAGAAAGAGATAAAACATAAAAGGAGTACTATGTTTTAATAGACGGACAGGTCATAAGAGAAGTGGGAAAACGTTGGACAGGGACAGTTTTTAAGTGGAAAGGCACATTTCGAGAAGAGGAACACTGAATGTGGACCATGTTTAACAGGCAAGGTCTATAGTGAAGTAAAACCCAAGAGGGTCCATGTTTTAGTGGAAGAACAGGTAGAAAAGGAGGTAGTACATATAATGAGGAAAATTCTTAAGGGGGACATAAGGTATTAAACACACCTACAAAGACGTTCAAATAGTAAAAAGTTGAACCCAATCCCACAAGCACGGTCATTCAACACTTGCACTCACCATCATACTTCCTGGATATCAAAGTATACATGCATATATATATATATATATATATATATGATGTAATATTAAGAACATATATTGGTCAGTTGGTAGTGAAGTTTTGGGATATGTAGTTACAAGAGGAAAACCTTGGATATCAAAGGATATCTAAGACACTATAAAAAGGAGAAAAAGACAGAAATTGATAGTTGAAAATTTTCGAGGAATTAATGAAAATTACGATGTAGAGCATACTAAGTATTCCGGTATTGATAGTGAGGTCAAAAGAAAAGCTAGGCATGACTTGAGTGAATTGAGGGAGTGGCTATTGTATAGGAATTGCTCAGAGAATTGTTAATTACATTTCTACTGGGGCAAAGAAGATGAAGAAGCATAAACCCATCAAAAAGAAATATGGATCCGTTATAACAACCGAAGATGAAGAAAGGCAACCTTAGATGGAAGTGAGATCATGAATAGGAGATAAGAAAGGAATAATTGGATTTATAGACCTGAAGCTGATGAAGACCTTGGTGTGTCCATGAATGAATTCAGTGTGTTTGAAATCGAAACTATCATTAAAAACTCAAGAGATGGAAAGCCCCTGGATAGATGGAATAACTGCGGAGATTGTATTGGCTGAAAATGAAGTGACTCCCAGAGTAATTACAAGATTATTTTGTAGAATGTCGAGTGAAGAAGCAAAACCCGACGAACGGAAACTGGGAGTGTTGGTGAAAATGACAAAAAAAAAAAAAGATCTGATTGATTGCCGTAATTACAGAGGCATAACACTTATCTCAGTTGACATGAAAATATACAGTTTGCTCATTCTAAAGAGACTAGAGAGAAAGATTGATGAAAAGGTAAGAGATGAACAAACAGGATTTAGAGAAGGTAGAAGTTTACTGACAAAATTTTCATGTGATACGGCAATGGGTATAATATAGGAATCCACTTTTGATGGCATTTGTGGACTATGAAAAAGCGTTTGATAGTGTGCACTGGCCAACTTTGTGGAGAATCATTCGTTAATTTGCAGTTCCCTTTGAATATGTAAATTAAATCTGTTCATAAGCATAGCCAGTGCAAAGTTAATGTTAATGGGGTCCTATCAAATCTATTTCCAGTGAAAAGTGTAGTACTCCAAGGGAATGTGTTATCACCTATGTTATCTATCCTCCTCAAGGATTTTGTAACGCAGAGAACAGTTGGGGATGGTGGAGAACGATTGGACTGGATTGGTAACAGGAAATTAGCTGACCTAGAGTATGCCGATGAAGCTGTCCTTATTAGCAGAACACCACATGACTTGCAAAGCTTGCTTACCAGAATGCATTAAATATCACATGAGGTTGGGCTCAACATAAGTAGATGAAAGACAAGATATGATGAGAACGGAATATGCAAAGGAAGAGGAAATATCATTAGGAGACAGGATTAATGAAGAGAAAAAAATTAAATATTTAGGGACTATGATCTCTAATACAGAATCTCTAGAATTTGAGTTTAATGAAAGCTTGAAAAAGGCAAATCAGATAATGGCTAGGTTAAGTAAAATATGAAAATCAAATCACCGGACATTATATGTAAAATTCAGGCTATATATCAGTTTAGTGAGATCGGTGTTACTCTATGGACACGAGTCATGGAATGACAATGAAACAATATCTAACAGATTTTGTAGATTTGAGAGCAAACCCCTCAAAAGAATATTGGGAGTTATATGGCAGGACAGGATTAGAAATGAAACTATAAGATATTACTCGAGGGCGATATGTGAATGAGGTCACGGTGAAAGGTAGATGGGGATGGTTTGGGCATGCTCTTCGCACTCCCAAAGAGAGATTAGTTCATATATACTTACTAAACACACATTTTTATAAATGCATCACCTACACCTCGCAACTTTTGGTCCTTCTCCATGCAAACACCGACCAGCTACCACCGTTTAATTACCATGTAAAAATGTATTACAGATGTATATATAGGGACAAAATATATTCCACCACTTGTCTTTTTTTTCCTCTAAAGGGAGGACAATGTTATGTGTTACTCGTCTAGTTTTAATCAAGTATTTATGGGGAAAAGTTGTTATTCCCAAACCCTGACACATAGGTGTCTTTCCTTATTGGTAAACCATTCATTTAATGATTGGACCCGAGTTTTATCTGAACGATCTAACGATTGTCAGTCTTTCATGAGGCGTTATTGCACATCTCATGACTGTGTCTTCTTTCTCTATGAAAGGTGTTACTAATGATAAAAGGTTCAAGTACGTTTCCTCGTTCATCCTTAAGTAATTTTTCCAATCCTTAGGCACCGCTCTCAACTCCGCCAACAAATTTGTACGAGTATAAATTTTTCTTTTCGGTAGCCATTCTCTACTCCACTTGCGACCTCGCTTAGATCCAGAAGCACTTTTTGCCCTTTTTACGCATAATGCCACAGCTAACCCTGCTAAAGCCAGAGAATCCTCCTCCTCGGATGACATTATGGAAACTGTGGAACCGATGCAAATTGTAAAGATATATCGGAATGGTGTAGGGGCAGCGACGTTAGATGGCTTGCAACGTTTTTTATCTGATCATTTATATCGTTCAGATAAACAGTTACGTCTAGGGCCGGTCTAAATCTGTCGAGGTATAGGCCAAACCAGAAATCATACATCAAGCTACAAAGATTAATAAGAAAAAAATCTTTCAAATAAACTTGATTGCAAAATATAATGATTTTCCCGTAAAAAATAATATAACAATTAAGGATGATTCATAATGAAAAGAAAAATGAAATGAAAAAGGACATAATCCTGAACTTTACGAAGATGTGAAACTAAACCGTCGCTCATTTGAAAATCTCACGTCAATAAAACTGGCCAAACAATATCAGTTTATGACGCCATAACAAGATCACAGTTGGCTCATATTTTGCAAAAACATAGATTAAGAAATAGAAAGCCTTCGTAAGTATGCGAATCCAGGCAAAATATAGTCATATTTGCATTTATACATGTATTGAATTATGGATGTGCGTGTGTAGAAATTTATTTATGTACTCTTGCATGAGTCAGAGCAGTCATTTAAATAATTGTGTACCTAATGTTTTCTGTTTAATACTAGACACTTGGAAAGGAAACAATGAAGACTTACTATGTCTGTTGATGTATCGCGCTGAGAGACCCAAACTGCAAAGTGGTCAACATCATAGAGAGTTTTCCTTTCCTCAGCATTTTCTCCTGAAAGGGAAAACGGCTACGCTTTAATAAACAAGACTTACGATGGACTGAAACCTGCAATTACACCAATGACCGTTAGTCTTCCTTGACATTCCAGGACCTAAGACTCTTCCTCAGAAAATACTAAATATTAAACAGCACTGGAAATGGTGCCACATTTTTCTACCATTATTTTTTCCTTCCATCTAAGCGACCTGTTTTATATATATATATATATATATATATACATATATATATATATATATATACATATATGTATATATATATGTATATATCTATATACTGTATATATATATATGTATATATCTCTATACTGTATATATATATATGTATATATATACATATATATACATACATATATATATATATATATATATACATATATATACATATATATATATATATATATACATATATATATATATATTATATGTACATATATACTGAATATATATATAATC
>NC_090730.1:126608892-126626392 GCF_036898095.1 Palaemon carinicauda
GTAGTGAGAAAAGTGAAGAAGAGCGGAATGAGTTCTGGAGTGAATTAACTAGGTGTGTAGAAGGACTGGGTAGAAGGAATTATGTAGTTGTTATGGGTGACTTAAATGCTAGAGTGGGTGCTGGAGAGGTAGAAGGTGTCATTGGGAAATATGGCGTACCAGGTGAAAATGAGAGTGGTGAGAGACTGGTAGATATGTGTGTTGAACAAGAGATGGTAATAAGTGCTAGCTTTTTTAAAAAGAAAGATAAAAATAAGTATACATGGGTAAGAGTGGCAAATGGAAGAGTAGTAGAAAGGGCATTAATGGATTATGTGTTGATAACAAAAAGAATGTTTGGAAGATTGAAAGACGTGCACGTGTTTAGGGGTATGGCTAACGGTATGTCTGATCATTTTTTGGTGGAAGGAAAATTGGTTGTAGCAAAAGAGTGGGGGAATAGAGTAGGTGGATGTAAAAGGGAGCTAGTGAGGGTTGAAGAGCTAATAAAACCTGGGGTAAAAAGTAAATATCAGGAAAGGTTGAAAATGGCATATGACGAGGTGAGAGTAAGAGAAACTGGTAATTTAGAGGAGGAGTGGAAGTTAGCAAAAGAAAATTTTGTTGGGATTGCAAGTGATGTATGTGGCAAGAAGGTTGTTGGAGGCAGCATGAGGAAGGGCAGTGAATGGTGGAATGAAGAGTGAAGGTAAAAGTGGAAGAGAAAAAGAGGGCTTTTGAAGAATGGCTGCAGAGTAATAGTATAGAGAAGTATGAAAAATATAGAGAGAAAAAGGTGGAAGTAAAGCGCAAGGTACGTGAGGCAAAGAGGGCAGCTGACCTGAGGTGGGGTCAGGGACTGGGTCAGTCATATGAAGAGAATAAGAAGAAGTTTTGGAAAGAAGTGAAGAGAGTAAGGAAGGCCGGCGCAAGAATTGAAGAGACAGTGAAAGATGGAAATGGAAGGTTGTTAAAAGGAGAGGAGGTAAGGAAAAGGTGGGCGGAATATTTTGAAAGTTTGCTGAATGTTGAGGATGATAGGGAGGCAGATATAATTGCGGTTCCAGGTGTTGAGGTGCCAGTGATGGGAGATGAGAATGAGAGAGAGATTACAATAGAGGAAGTGAGGAGAGCACTAGATGAAACGAGAGTAGGAAAAGCATCGGGTATGGATGGTGTGAAAGCTGAGATGTTGAAGGAAGGGGGTGTGACTGTACTTGAATGGTTGGTGAGATTGTTTAATGTGTGTTTTGTGTTGTCAATGGTACCAGTAGATTGGGTCTGTGCATGTATTGTACCACTATATAAGGGTAAGGGAGATGTGCATGAGTGTTGTAATTCAAGAGGTATTAGTTTGTTGAGTGTAGTTGGAAAAGTGTATGGTAGAATACTGATTAATAGGATTAAGGATAAAACAGAGAATGCAATCTTGGAAGTACAGGGTGGTTTTAGAAGAGGTAGGGGTTGTATGAATCAGATTTTTACAGTTAGGCAGATATGCGAGAAATATTTAGCAAAAGGTAAGGAGGTGTATGTTGCGTTTATGGATCTGGAGAAAGCATATGATAGAGTTGATAGGGAAGCAATGTGGAATGTGATGAGGTTATATGGAGTTGGTGGAAGGTTGTTGCAAGCAGTGAAAAGTTTCTACACAGGTAGTAAAGCATGTGTTAGAATAGGAAATGAGGTGAGCGATTGGTTTCCGGTGAGAGTGGGGCTGAGACAGGGATGTGTGATGTCGCCGTGGTTGTTTAACTTGTATGTTGATGGAGTGGTGAGAGAGGTGAATGCTCGAGTGCTTGGACGAGGATTAAAACTGGTAGGCGAGAATGATCATGAATGGGAGGTAAATCAGTTGTTGTTTGCGGATGATACTGTACTGGTAGCAGACACAGAAGAGAAGCTTGACCGACTAGTGACAGAATTTGGAAGGGTGTGTGAGAGAAGGAAGTTGAGAGTTAATGTGGGTAAGAGTAAGGTTATGAGATGTACGAGAAGGGAAGGTGGTGCAAGGTTGAATGTCATGATGAATGGAGAGTTACTTGAGGAGGTGGATCAGTTTAAGTACTTGGGGTCTGTTGTTGCAGCAAATGGTGGAGTGGAAGCAGATGTACGTCAGAGAGTGAATGAAGGTTGCAAAGTGTTGGGGGCAGTTAAGGGAGTAGTAAAAAATAGAGGATTGGGCATGAATGTAAAGAGAGTTCTATATGAGAAAGTGATTGTACCAACTGTGATGTATGGATCGGAGTTGTGGGGAATGAAAGTGATGGAGAGACAGAAATTGAATGTGTTTGAGATGAAGTGTCTGAGGAGTATGGCTGGTGTATCTCGAGTAGATAGGGTTAGGAACGAAGTGGTGAGGGTGAGAACGGGTGTAAGAAATGAGTTAGCGGCTAGAGTGGATATGAATGTGTTGAGGTGGTTTGGCCATGTTGAGAGAATGGAAAATGGCTGTCTGCTAAAGAAGGTGATGAATGCAAGAGTTGATGGGAGAAGTACAAGAGGAAGGCCAAGGTTTGGGTGGATGGATGGTGTGAAGAAAGCTCTGGGTGATAGGAGGATAGATGTGAGAGAGGCAAGAGAGCGTGCTAGAAATAGGAATGAATGGCGAGCGATTGTGACGCAGTTCCGGTAGGCCCTGCTGCTTCCTCCGGTGCCTTAGATGACCGCGGAGGTAGCAGCAGTAGGGGACTCAGCAGTATGAAGCTTCATCTGTGGTGGAAATGTGGGAGGTTGGGCTGTGGCACCCTAGCAGTACCAGCTGAACTCGGCTGAGTCCCTGGTTAGGCTGGAGGAACGTAGAGAGTAGAGGTCCCCTTTTTGTTTTGTTTCTTGTTGTTGTCGGCTACCCCCCAAAATTGGGGGATGTGCCTTTGGTATATGTATGTATGATATATATATATATATATATGTGTGTGTGTGTGTGTGTGTGTATGCTTGTATATATGTATATACAAACATACACACACACGTACACACACACACACACACATATATATATATATATATATATACAGTATATATGTATGTATGTATGTATGTATATAAAGGTGTGAGTATATATATATATATATATATATGGGGGTGTTCTGTGTGCCTTCTATAGAGAGAGAGAGAGAGAGAGAGAGAGAGAGAGAGAGAGAAAGAGAGAGAGAGATATCCCAATGCCAATACCGAGGCTGGTATTACCGGAAATCAGAAATGTCATGTTTGACGTTTCCAAAACGCCAAAGTGTATTTCTAGCAACGACAAAATAGATCCATAGGTTGAGAGGAAGGCCATTTACCAAATCCAAGATGCTATCTCTTACTAAGAGGCACCAGGGTGAGATTACTCACACTGAACCGCCTTAGGCTCTACAGGAAACGAAAACCTACCATAAAAGTGATAGAGCGATGGAAATGAAAAATCCTGAATGGTCTAAGACGTGGTTACACACCGGACTGACAGCAATACTTTCACTGGTTCATCATCTAATGGTGGAAGAGAAAGGCAACAGAGAGAGAGAGAGAGAGAGAGAGAGAGAGAGAGAGAGAATAATACTAGGCAAAATCGTTCATCTTGATATTTTTTCGTAATTTAGATTTATATCAAAAAAAGTTTGTTAACTGAATATTGACATCATAAAAGAAGATTAAAAACGCTTTGTGTGAAAACTGTTTCACGATCGTTACAAATATGATATTTATTCCCATCTTTTCATATTAGTACATGATCTATAAAATTACTATATAACTGAAGAAGAATAAACACTCTTGAGAATAGAGCATATTCTTAGTACACAATCACATACACACATGCACACACACACACTCACGCGCACACACACACACACATATGTATATGTATATATATATATATATATATACATATATATATATATATATATACTGTATATATATATATATATATATATAACTTAAAAAGGAAAAATGTAGGAACTAATATTAATGAGGTATACCTTAACGACTTGCGTTTAGTGAATCAAGTGAGGAACTACAAAAGATGATAGAGGATTTGAATAGGAAAAAGCATAATGTAGGACTGAAAATGAATATGAGTAAAACAAATGTTCAATGAAAATGAAGAGGCGACAAATAAGAGTTATGGACGAACCTCTAGAGATTGCTAATGAATATACATACCTAGGGCAGACAGTAAATGTTTCCCCAGGATATGAGGTCGAAAATAAACGAAGGATAATCATGAGATGGAGAGCATTTGGTAGACAAACTGAGATTATGAAAAGTAGAATGTCAATGCCACTTTCTCTAAAATGAAAAGTATTTAATCAGATGATCCTTTTTATGCATCAGAAACGTGGAGCCATACTAAAACCTTAGAACATAAGCTAGTTACAACTCAAATATCTATGGAAAGAATGATTATGGGAATAAAACTAAGAGACAGAAAAAGAGCAACATGGATACATGAGCATACTAAGGTAGAGGATACTCTAACAATGAGTAAAAAATAAATAAAAAATGGACATAAGCAGGATGTACAATAAAAATAACAGATAATAGATGGACATCAAGAATAACAGAATGGGTCTCTATGGATTACAAATGAAGAAGGGGAAGGAAGAGAAGACGATGGATTGATGAACTAGGAAAGTTTGCGAGTGTGGACTGGGATAAGAGACCATAAACAGACCCAGGTGGAAGGGCATATCTGGTTACCTTGTTCTGCAATGGACTACTAACAGTGATTGTACCCATCAATCATCTAGCTTCCGATCATGGTTAGCAACTATCAATTTTCCATTGTGGCCAGCCAATCTCAACCAGTTGATCCTGGCCAGCCAGCCAGGGTCAGCTAATCACGGCCAGCCAATCATGGCTAGCCGAGTGTGGCCAGCCAATCCAGGCCAGCCGATTGCAGCCACCATTCATCCAGTTTCTGATTATGGCTAGCGATTATCTTAGTTTTGGTGCAGTGGTCAGCGATCGTCAGGTTTTCAAACATGGCCAGCAATCATCAGGTTTCTAATCACGGCTAGAAACTATTAAGTTTCCAATTGCAGTTGGTGCTCTCCAGATATCCCTACTAATCGTAAGGTTTCCAATCGTCACAAGCAATTTTAAGATTTCTCATCTCGGTGCATGGCAAATCCCATTGGAAACGTAGATTGTGGGATCAAGAACAAACTCAAGGCAATTTTTTTTGGAGGATGGAATCACAATCGAAGAGCTCTCTTAGGAGCCCATTCACGCATCGATACTACCTGCAGGTCTCCGGTGTGGGGCGGAGCTTCAGTGGCCGGACGACTGAAATTGTACCCATACATTACAGTTACTCAGGCGAACTGAGTGAAATCAGGTTAGTCTACTCTCGGACAGCAACGAAGGAGGTGTTATTAGAGAGGGAGCTGCAGATTCTAGCTCTTTGTATTGTAGCTTACGAGAAACGTAAGCAGCCGAGGAGGAAAAGGGTTTGGATGAAGGAATGGCTAGCAAGAACAGAAGTACTATCACACACAAACCTATTGTCACATTTAGTATGGGAGCCTCATGATTTATTTAATTATCTACGAATTGATGAGTCTACATTTCGCAAGCTTTTAGACCTTGTGGCACCACATATACAGAGGAAAGACATTTGCATCATATGTGCTATATCTAGGGTTACCAGATTTCAAGATAAGAAATCCGGGACACTCTTAACCCTGGATAGGTACGGTGGGTCGTTCGCGACCCCGAGCGTCAAAAAAAAACAGGTTTTTCTCACGTGACTCACCCCCGTGACTGAATTTGTGGGTGATCGACCTGCAGGAGGTGTCTCCCCTACACGCTCTAGTAGTGTCCAGATGTGCATTGCTGTAGCTGTACTCCTTCCCCGATTTCTGAGACGCGTCGGGGTCGAGCGCGACCGAGTTTACCCTTCTAAGGTAATTTGCATAATTATCAAAGTTATTACGTATTATGAAATTGTCGTAAAATGGTGCAACTTGTATAGGTTATCAGTTGTGGAAAGTCTTGGTGGATTGTTTGGCTACCATGTGCATGATTTTTTTTAGTTAAAATGTCGTTCATCACCACGAGGACCATTTTACCGCGAGTGCCCCTTTTTCATTTTTTTTCATTTTTTTGCCAAGTCATTTTTCCGTAAGATATTGCCAAATAGTGTCGTAAAACTTTTGCTTGTTTAGTGTTGGAAAGTGTGTCTAGATGATCTGGCTACCCATGCGTGACTTTGTTTTTGTCAGATAAGACG
The DNA here is from genome assembly GCF_036898095.1 of Palaemon carinicauda. Classification (NCBI taxonomy): domain Eukaryota; kingdom Metazoa; phylum Arthropoda; class Malacostraca; order Decapoda; family Palaemonidae; genus Palaemon; species Palaemon carinicauda. Next base: position 126,615,089 of record NC_090730.1, read on the forward strand.
TAGTTATTGGTATATTGGGTATTTAACTGCGGTTACCAATTTCTGTTTTTTTTTCAATATTTGTAAAAATTACTACGTAGTAAGGAATTGCCGTATATTATTCATTTTTTTTCATGTTTATGTGTTAGAAAGTGTGCCTTGATGGCTGGGCTAACACGTGCATGTCTTTTTTTTTATCTGAGATGCCGTATATTAGAATGTCGGGCATTTTACCGCGAGTGCCCCTTTTTCATTTTTTTTTTCATTTTTTTGCCAAGTCATTTTTCCGTAAGATATTGCCAAATAGTGTCGTAAAACTTTTGCTTTTTTAGTGTTGGAAAGTGTGTCTAGATGATCTGGCTACCCATGCGTGATTTTGTTTTTGTCAGATACGACGTAGTTATTGGTATATTGGGTATTTAACTGCGGTTGCCAATTTCTGTTTTTTTTCAATATTTGTAAAAATTTACTACGTAGTAAGGAATTGCCGTATATTATTCATTTTTTTTTCATGTTTATGTGTTAGAAAGTGTGCCTTGATGGTTGGGCTAACACGTGCATGTCTTTTTTTTTATCTGAGATGCCGTATATTAGAATGTTGGGCATTTTTCCGCGAGTGCCCCTTTTTATTTGTTTTGCATTTTTTTGCTTAGTCATGTTACCGTAAGGAATTGGCAGGTAGTGTCGCAAAACTTATATTTTTATAGTGTTGGAAAGTGTTTCTAGATGATCTGGCTACCCATGCCTATTTTTTTTTAGCCAGATATGGCGTATATATAAGTATGTGTTCGATTTTCCTGTGATTGCCATTTTTTCGTTTTTTCCCATTTCTTTCAAAATTACTACGTACTAAGGAACGATCACAGAGTAATGATTCATTTATATGTTTATTTGTCGGAAAATGTGCCTTGATGGTTTGCCTAGCACGTGGCTGAAATTTTTTTTTCTGAAATGCCGTATATTAGAATGGCCATTTTTCCACGAGTGCCCCTTTTTATTTGTTTTGCATTTTTTTGCTTAGTCATGTTACCGTAAGGAATTGGCAGGTACTGTCGCAAAACTTATAATTTTATAGTGTTGGAAAGTGTTTCTAGATGATCTGGCTACCCATGCCTATCTTTTTTTTTTAGCCAGATATGGCGTATATATAGGTATGTGTTCGATTTTCCTGTGATTGCCATTTTTTCGTTTTTTCCCATTTCCTTCAAAATTACTACGTACTAAGGAACTATCACAGAGTAATGATTCATTTAGATGTTTATTTGTCGGAAAATGTGCCTTGATGGTTTGCCTAGTACGTGGCTGATTTTTTTTTTTTCTGAAATGCCGTATATTAGAATGTTAGCCATTTTTCCGCGAGTGCCCCTTTTTATTTGTTTTGCATTTTTTGGCTTAGTCATGTTACCGTAAGGAATTGGCAAGTAGTGTCGCAAAACTTATATTTTTATAGTGTTGGAAAGTGTTTCTAGATGATTTGGCTACCCATGCCTATCTTTTTTTAGCCAGATATGGCGTATATATAGGTATGTGTTCGATTTTCCGGTGATTGCCATTTTTTCGTTTTTTCCCAATTCTTTCAAAATTACTACGTACTAAGGAACTATCACAGAGTAATGATTCCTCTAGATGTTTATTTGTCGGAAAATTTTGTTTACTTCTTTTTTGATTGAATATCATCAAATTTTTTTAGCTAAAATATTATATTGTTTTACATTTTTTTTTCGATTTTATTTCCCTTCAAAAAAATTTTTTTGGGTCAGAATTTTAATTTTATAGTCGTAAAATAATCGACAATTATCCAGCAACCCACCATACAATTTTTATGCATATCCAATAATAATTAGATTAGTAAATAACACCTTGAAATTGACATACCCTTCCTACATTTCAAGTGGCAGATTAGGGAGTCTGAGTCAGTGTGGTTGGCGGCCATTTTGTGGACATATCCGAAGCGTAAGTTGCCCTATCTATATATATTCTTGTTCCCTATAGAATTTGTGATATTTTGGTATATTTTTACCTGCATAAATATCATATTATATATTAAATATATGTATTTTTTTACGAAATTTCTAAGTACTCAAAAAATTACCTTTAGATATGGCCCCTGATATAAATGTAATTTACAAAATAATGAAGATTTTTTTACATATTTCTATTTTAGGATAACATATGTTTATTCCCTAAAAAAATTTGCCACTTCCTATTTCATTTGGGTACCCCAAAAAATTCATGAAATTTGGACAAATTTTTTTGGCCAAAAAAAGTTACCCTTTTTTTCTCATTTCAGATCTTCACCTCCATGGGTCTGACTTCATCCAAAATACATCAAGATGTGTCCTAAACATTCAAGAATCAATTCCTAAAAGGATTTGTGTATATATGTATAAACTTTTTTTTTATGAATTTTTATGTCAGGTCTTTTTTTTCTACTTAATTTTTTAAAATATTTATAATAAATAGTTTTTCTGCAGATGAGTAGTATTTATCTTTACAGTTGTTTTAAGCATTCATTGAAGTTTTTTTTGGCAAAAGAAAAAAGGAGGTTACTGCAAAAACTGATTTTTCAAGAATTTTTTTTGGCGTCGGGGTCGTTCGCGTCCGAGTATACCCTTAAAGGGGTGTCCGAGGAGCGTACCTATCCAGGGTTAAATCTCGCAATTCTCAGCCTAAACTATTTATATTTATATATATTTATACACATATAGTATATACACACAGATCAACATAAAAAAATCTAGAGATGTATAAAAAAATATCAAGCATTTTAATGGGATATGAAGAAACAAAACAAGGAAAATCAATATTTAATGCAAATTACAAGAAAGAAAATAAAGAAAACGAGACTAACTTGGAAAAGTAGTAATCAATATTTTTGAAACAAATAAACTTTTTCATATGGAAAGCATGTCTGTAAAATTCTTTGCAAAGACAATCTGTATTCCATTTACATTGTAAAATAACATCTATAGTTGACACATCTAACTTATTCCTTTCGTCTGTCCATTGAACAGTCATCACAGAACCACATTTGCATTATGAGCAGAAATATTGAATAGATATTCACACAAAATGGATATTTTAAAATATTGATCCTTGAAGTCTAACTGCTGAAGGATGGAAAACCATCTTTCATGACACATCTTGGTCATCCATTCATCACGTTTGTTCTGCAATTGTTGATGAAGGAGTATTTCAATAGTTGACCACAGGTAAAAAAGCTCGTTGTATAAATTCTTACTTCTTTGTTTTTTAACACTAGGCAAGAAGATTGTATCTGTTCTCATACTGGAGGTATATCTAATAACATCCATGAAAAGATATCAAAACTTTCTAAATCAAACCATTGTTCTCTAGTCTTGGGTAGTGCCATAGCCTCTGTCCATGTTCTTCCACTATCTTTGGTTAGGTATCTCCTGCTTGAGGGTACACACGGGCACACTATTCTTACCTTGTTTCTCTTCCTCTTGTTATTTTCAAGTTTTCATCCTCTTGTTATTTTCAAGTATTTATAGTTTATATATGAAAGATTTATTTTAATGTTGTTATTGTAGTTTTTCTTTATTTTCTTTCCTCACTGGGCTAATTATCCTTTTGGAGCCATCTTGCTTTTCCAACTAGGGATGTAGCATAGGTAATAATAATAATAATAATAATAATAATAATAATAATGGTAGTAGTACATTTGTACAATCATTTGAAGTGAATGATGACAAACAGTATGAAAGGCCATGGCTACTTATGCTGCTAATATCTAATTTTCTCTATCTGTGTTTTTCTTGATAATGAAGTTTGTTGGATTTTTCTTGATCATGAAGTTTGTTGGATTTTTCTTGATCATGAAGTTTATTTTACCGTCTTTTGAAATGGAGGAAATGCTTTCTGTGCGCTTTGCCGAATCAATGTGTCTCGTGATATCATTCTTCCCGACATGTTCAATACTGAAATTGCAATGGCATAAACCAAAGGTTCCTTCCTTGTTTGATAAATGTCCACTTGATGGATTATTCATCACGGAATTTATATTTACGTTTTGACATCTTGGGCTGCATTCAATTAGTTTTAAAGAGGAAAAAAGTAGGCTGTAGCAAGCAGTAATGACACTTTGGTATGGAATGTTAAAATGAAATGTTACAGTATGTTACTACTCAATAGTCAGCATTCACCTGGTGCTAAACAATTTAATAATTTGCAAACGCGATTGGCTGCTTTATGTAAACACAATAAACCTTTAGTAACATGTTTTGTTTATTCAATTTATATTATCATCATCGTAATTTTAAGAAAGAATCCCCTTTTTACGTTATATCACGAGGTAAGGTTTTTAATTTGTTAATATTTTTTCTATTTATTTACATATTTTTTATGATGAACTAAATGCGGGACAAAGAGCATCCCGTGAGGTTATAGTCTGGGAAACAGGACAAAAGGATAAAATTCGGGACATGTCCTGCAAAATCGGGATGTCTGGCAACCCTAGCTATATCACCAAGGGATAGACTTGTATACATTAATGAATTAGTTCCAAAATCTTTTATCTACCAAGATGTCTGATATAGTGCTCGCCTACTAGGATTCTTCTACTGCCACTTTTAACCATAGAATGAGGATAAGCCAGCAGGCCACATCGAAGACACCTCACATACATTCAGGCCTGCTCGAACATGTCTCGAGCTGTCCGGTCACCTGTGAGTTTGAACCTTACGAATAAAATCACGCCATACACGCAACGATACAGTTAAACCACGCCCACAACGTTATCACCTGAAGGCTGCAACTGAGCGTCAATGGGGCTCCTTAGAGATGAAATACACAGGGCAAGGCACAAGAAAATCTCATCGCTTGTGATGGTAAGATCTTGCAGTCTGTACAAGCGATTATTACGGTCCTCGGTATTTTTCTTCCATCGTAATGTGTAATAGAAGAGCTGGGACCCAAAAGTCTCTGAAGAATAATGCAAAATATCCAATTGTGTAGTGCTCAGCAAGTGTGGTGAACACTGAACTTTGTACTAAAGGTATTCTTGGGAAAAAACGCATATTTGGTAAACAACCTCTAACCTTGCATATGAGGCAAGAATGTACTATGATTGTGTTCTTGGGAAGATTCGTTTCCGGTTCTTGTCATCTTTCTTTGCAATTGAGTAGGAAGATTGGTCATGGGTGTTCTCATCACAACATTGAACTCGTTGCGTGTGCTGGTGGTTCGAAAACAATCGTGAGAGCCAGGCTCTGTATCCTGACCAAGAGTGCTTGTGACTAATCTCCCTATGATATTTGGCATTGGAAGCTGGGGCGTGAACCCAAGTGCATTTCATATCTCAATTTCCTCCTGAGGAAGGGTTCACATAGAGCTCTGTTATTCCAAAAATACCTTGTAGAGAAACTAAACAAAGACTCCGAAGAGTAAGACTGATTGGTTATCCATTACTTCAGTGACTTCTTCTTCAGCAGGCATCACATCCGAAGATTCAGTTGTCGTTTTTGGAACTCTGCAGCAGGCATCAAATCTGAAGTATTAGTTGTCATCTCTGGAAATCTATAACCAGCAAATTTTTGGTCAGTACTACTTTTTTTTCTCTTCCAAAAGACAAAGAGACATCGCGCACGAAGATTTGGGAAATATAGGACGGAACCCTTCTTTCCCTACCAGCAGTGTGTAAGCTTAGGCTGTACGAGAGTTGCAAGAACTGCTGTTTTTTCCCCCTCTGGGACAACACTTGGAACTCACTCCTACTGTCAGGAGAGACACAGTAGAAGTTACGTAATCTTTACTCTTATGATCACACTTCTTGGACATCATGATAATGTTTTCTACTAGTTCTATTTTAGAAGTGAAGACGAGGCCGGGAAGAAAGGAGAACTTAATATTAGTCTTCTCTAGAGTCATATAGGCTCCTAATAACATTCTCACAGCACTAAGAACACAACAGCCAGGTGATGTGGCCTTAGTACCCTCTGGGATCAGCAGACACTGAAGGGAAGAGAAAGGGTGGACACTTTATTTCAAAACTTTGACACACAGACACACTTCTTGTTTAATTTCGGCATACAATTAGTTCATATTTCTTAAATCTCTTATTAACATGCACCCACAAGCTAATTAGACAATTAAGATAATTATGAAATTAAAATAAAAGCAGTGAATTTCCTCCTGCAATTCCTAAATCATTAACAAACTCACTGTGAAGTAAACTTTCATACCTTTAGCCGCTTAACACTAAAACATCATGCCCATGGAGCCCACTATAGACACTATGCCATTTATCACAGTCTTCAATGGGCTCTTTCACTTACAGGATGGTAGAACCATTCTTTTCCAGTGTGTTCCATACCATATTTCCTAAAATTTCCAGGCTTCCCTCCCCTCTTACCTCCTTTTCGACTTTATGCAATCTTTTGAATAACCTCTTGTTTCCTATTCTTATCAGATGATCGAAAAAAACTATTTTGGTCCATCCTCCACTGACACTAACTTTTTACTTGCGTCATCGCTTCGCTTCATTTATTACCATATTACTTCTTCGTACACTAACTATACTATGTACGCAGTTCATTTAAGGATCCTCGACCCTTTTCTTATTTGTGCTTAACATCCACACTTTACTTCTATAAAGGAAAGTAGGTTAAATAATCATCTCAAACATTCTTATGTTGCCTTCCACGAACAATTCAAGCATCTTACTCTACTGTCATATACATCCTACAGCCTTCCTGTGACTAACCATTATCCGTTATATTTATTTCCAAATCCAAATATGAATCAACTACTTCCATTTTCCCACCATCCAAATCAATATTCAATACTCCATCTCCCTGGTTTCCATTTGCCCTCATAATCATATACTTCCTCACATTTACTCTAACATTTCTTTCCTTGCAAATACATTAACAATCTATTACTAGTATCTACAGTTTCTCTTTGCTGTATTCAGTAAGCAAAGTCTCATCTGCAAACATGAACCCTTCTAAATCCTATTCACAATAATATTCTTATAACACAGCTTCTCATTTACAACCACTGTCTTTTCTATAGCATATTGCAACATCCCATTTACACAAGTTTCGAACAGCCACGGAGACATAAAACACCCTAGTCTCAGATTCATTTTCACATCAGGCCAGTTATTCTCGGCACAATATCTTTTTTTTTTTTTTCATTGCAAAACATTCGGCCACTCTTGACAACTTAACATCTTTATTGTATACCCACAAAACTCTCTCTATTGCCTCTCTACCGACTCAGTGATATGCCTTTTCCTTAGTCCATGTATGCGAAAACCAACATTTTCCGAACCCTCCAACTTCCCAAATATCTGCTTTATGGCATACATTCAAACCCCACACCCTATTCCTTGTCCAAACCAATAGTGTTCTCTTACAACGGGTCCTTCTGTCTCTTGTCTTTCTCAATGAAATCCTACTACAAACATGCATGGTATACTGAGTAACAACATGGCATTAAAGTCCACGCAGTCAACTTTTTTTCCCCAAACAATAGAATAATTACTCTTCTTACATATTTCTTGAGAACTTTCCAATCATTCACACATACCTTACAGACCCTAGTCAGCCTCTCAATACTACCATCTCTTCAATGCTTCAGTACCATTTTCAGAATCTCATCAACTCCTGGTATCTTGTCTTTCTTACATCTCTCAATTGTTTTTCCTACTCCCTACAAATTCACTTTAACAAGCAATTCCCTACTTATACAAACACTTCCAATTCTTGCATCTCTCTCCCTATGTTTTGAAAATATTCCACTGACTCGGGGCCACATGCAAGCTAAATAGAATCTCTCCATTCACATCCGTTATTTCAGTTTTTTCATTAGCCTATATTTCTGCATTTAACCTTTGTAAAATAATTGTTGTAGAGGATCAATTTTGTTTATTTTTTACGTACATTTGGTTTGTACCAATTTTCCAAAGTCTTCAGAGCACGGGAAGGAGAGGTATTGTAGAGAATATTGTCAGTAAGTTAGACTTATAGGTGTAGGATTTGTTTTTTTTCTTTTGCATCCTGCGACACTGATTTTTCCTTAAGTTCATGTTTACCTCTTTCTATCTATCTATCTATATATATACATATATATGTATATATATATATATATATATATATATATACATATATATATATATATGTATATATATATATATATATATATATATATATATATATATATATATATATATATATATATATATATATATATATATTAGTGTAGTACCTGATCATTGTACCTAATTGCAATTTTAGCCAAAAGTTGTATTTCACTTGAAGTCCCTAAAAACTTTTTTTTTTTTTTTTTTTTTTTTTTTTTTACCTAACAGGCATGTTTGAGTAGGAAAAACAAAATGTTCGCCAGAAATTATGAAAGTTAAAAACAGAGGGAATCATAGACAAATCTCAGCCCACTATATAAATGATATCCTTCCTAACATACTACAAACACAACTGCAGATAAAGAGACAACGATACGAAGTCCTTCATGTATTTCAAAACATAATATTCTAACCATTGCAATAAGATTATTACAAATATTCATGGACACGGACATTGATAAGAGAAAACTCAGTGTAAGTAAATGCCGACATATTCCTGTGAACAAAAACAAAATTCAGAAACAATAGAAAATCAACGTTCCATCGCAGCATCAACAGTTATTACCGATTTTTTGGCGTGATTCCTGATACTTTAATTAAAAGAAACAAACCCTCAAATTATGAAGCTAAGAAAAAACAAAAATTTACAGTGTAAGAAACCCTTGACGGGATATTGATTAGCCTTCGAGTATCAACTCTAATAACATACCAAGTTAATTGTCGCCTCTCATCCCAAGACACAAGAAATCTTGTTGATATGAATATCTCCAGGGATTCCTAGAATACCTATTGTGCATTGGCTTAGCAGGTGCTGTGGAACGTGTATGTGTGTTAGAGAGAGAGAGAGAGAGAGAGAGAGAGAGAGAGAGAGAGAGAGAGAGAGAGAGAGAGAGAGAGAGAGAGAGAGAGAGAGAGATAATTTTCTGTTGAATTCTTTCATTACTAATAAGGCTACCTAGGGTTGACAGGTAAAGCATATTTATGAAATCTTTCTTTCCATCTGTCGGCATGTCTCTCGTTGGCATGGATCTAGTATGCTCAACTGTGGGTTTCGTTTTCAAAGCCCGCTCACAGCAAAATAGTTTTCATTAGTGAACAATCTTAACGTTCTTAGAAACAAGGCACATAAGTCCACCTACTGAAACATTAGCAGCCATTGCCTGATCCTTCCTTGTTCTAGCTTGAGAGAGGAGGCTTGAACCCCGATTCTAAGTGCACATTCTCGGTCTCTATTACATTGTGCAATAGTGCAATGATCAATCTCTTGATTCTGCCGTTCATGAGTGACCTTTAACCTAATTTACAGGAAACTGATAAATTGGTGAGACCAGTCTTTATAACAGCTTCTCATCAATCCATCTTAAGCTTTGCCTACCATCTACGAAAATGCGCAGCAATTTTATTTTTTCATTATCTGCATTCAAAAAAATGGTTGTGATACAGACAGTGAAATACATTTAAGGAGCAGAAAGCCTACAAAAGGGATCTAATGTGTTTATTTCGATAAGTATCTTGAAGCAACCATTTTGCTGTGAAGCATTTTCATACCACCTATAAGTGGTTCTTGACCTGTATTCGATCGAACCCCAGGGGTTCGGTGAGGCAGTCTCAGGGGTTCGGCGGAGGTAACACAACACAAATGATATGGGAGTGGCACTTGCCAAGGTTAAGCCGCGGATTTCTGAAATTCTCTCTGAAAGGCATCAGCAAAAGTCAGATTGATTTTCAATAAGTATTCATTATATTTTTGTTTTTGTGTGAAGTTCATATCTTATTGATTTTGTTCTTTAAACACAGGGATTCTGTGTGCAAATGGTGCATGCTTCCTACTGTGCACTAATACAATATATAACTATGTCTTGAATTAGAATTATATGCCGATATATTTAGTTGTAACTTTCTTTTTCTTTTCATCTTTATTTCATTTACCTATATATATATATATATATATATATATATATATATATATATATATATATATATAGATAGATAGATAGATAGATAGATAGATATATTTCAAATTATGAAAGGTTCGATGAGTGTACATATGACACTTGCGAGGTTCAGTACCTCCAACAAGGCTAAGAACCACTAACCTATACGTTACAGTAGATTACATAGGTTCTTATAGTTTTGGAGCGACCTCCCTTGCAGGTCTATTCCTTAGTATTTTTTATAATATTTTTCTAAAATCTGCTGTTTCTCAGCTTTCTCTAGAGTGCTTTTTCAAGTCAAACAATGTCCAATGACTTTGCTTTTCTTTGCGGTTTTCATCGTCATTATATATTCTCCTTCAGTTCATTTTCCATTTCAAACGCGCAACTACACTGTAATCGTTTTCATCATGCGCGCGGCCACTTCCTTCTTGGTACATACTTTACCATACAGTGACCATCAATTACTTCTTCATACAGTCGTAGGGCAGAGTTGGAGCAATTTGTCACTTACAAGCTACACATACACTGGAAGAGTTTAGGCATTTAAAATATTAGGTCATAGTGCAACTCAAGGATAGCAAAAGCAAAAATTGGTCAGACACTGTGGTAAAAGGAATTAAACTAATTGCTTCTAATTTCCAGCAGGTAGAAAGTTCATTGGGAGAAGCTAAATTTGGTAGTACATAGTACACACAAGAAAAATTTCTGTCTTAAAGATGTCATTGTTGGTAAAAGTTTTTTCCCTTTTGGAACTCCACAAAGAGTAATGATTAACTGTTCTACATAAGATACTGATTCATGTGATGATGGGTATCATAAAATTCGGCTGCGCACATTTGTAAGTCTTCGATTCTGTAACAATAAGCAAACACTATTTTTTTATTGTCAAAGCCAAGAGGAAGCTGTGAGATTAACCGACATTATAAAAGAAAATAATATCTTTCATGGGAAAGAGAAACCTGTAAAGCAGACAAGCAGCACTGGCAGGTAAGGATCTAATCACGTGTATGTTTAGAAAAAAATTATATTTTTGTTCAGTGGTGCAAAGAACTTTTTTTGGTACAGGTAAGGGAATGCTTTACAGTTGACCCAAAAATTAAGCAAATCTGCATATCAGTCACTTGTTTCATAGAAAATAAACTGCTGTCAAGTCATATGATTTATAAATGAATATTTGTCATATTCATTTGCAAGTGACTGTCTTTCAATAAATGGCTACATTTGTCTCACTTTCAAAAAGCAAGTCAGCGCTTCGCAGCATGGAAAATCTATGTTTTGCGT
>NC_090730.1:126631392-126636392 GCF_036898095.1 Palaemon carinicauda
GGTAAGGACGTTTCCAATAAGATACTATTATCCTATTATTTCTATTACCACCCAGCAACCAGCGCCCCCCCCCCCCCCCGTTTTTTTTTTTCGTTTTTTTTTGCCAAATATTTGCCAACATACTTTTCTAAAGTTAAGAAAAGCTGTAAAATAGAGACTTTTGCGCACTTGAGAAAAAAGATTATTTGCTTCAGGAGCTAGGATTGGGGGTAACCATAGTCTTTGAGTCGCAAAAAAAAAAAAAAAAAAAAAAAAAAAGTGGTAAGTCATAGAAGACGTCAGATGAACAAAGACAAGTCATGTGGGAAAAAATGAAGATGAAATGGCTGCTAAGTGTTCCTCCTATTTCTGGAAAAATATGTAATTGGTGTAGCCGAGTAAGAAAAGTTCCCATATTATCATTATATTCAAACCAACTTGTAGCCCTCACTCTCCACTCCCCCTCTCTCTCGCCCCTAAAGGCCTTTGGAAACACTCTTGGGTCATACTGGAGAAGCCTTTGTTCAACATCTGGTCCAGGTAAGAAAAGAAATGGGGTGCACTTTTTTCTTGGGAAAAAAAAAAATATTCTGCTTCTGTTGACTTAGGTAAAGAACCAGGTGTCTATTAGTTGGGAGCTGTAATTGTATGAAAACAAAAAAACAAATAGAGAAAAAATAACAGCTAATGAGGGTGATCCGAGCCCCATAGAAATTTTGATACATTAAATATCTGTCTCTGTTTTATCATTAAGTGTTCCATTTAGTGACTGTTACTCCCACAAAAATATTATCGAATAACTGAGTATTCGTAACTATTGCAAAATAATATTATATTACTACTTTTTTCTATCTTGGTAACTCTACTCGATATCAAGTCATGTAGATTTCAACTAGAAAATCTCCTATATTTGTTTGTGATATACGAGAAAATTTCAATTATATCGAATCAAAAAAATATGTTGGCATTCATATTATAATCTAAATTATAGGTTCCATTTAATTCAAAGATCAATATATCCTTCTGCACTCAAAATATATTCATAACAACAATAAGAAAAAATTAAAAATACAAATGTAGAACGGTAGTCATGTTTTATCAATAACTAACCCCAGACTTTGGTGACGCAGTCTTATCGTTCATTTTGTCATTGACTTGAAATACTAGGCTGTATTCCCAATTTTTCAAAAGTCAAAAAATATATATATAATTTCACTGCAATATTGAAAAGCATTCTGGATATTTTTTACATGAGCTGTAGTTATTTTCCAAGATGAAAAATACCTATTCTTTAATTTACTCTATATATCAGTTACAATCATAAAGTGCCACTCATAACCTAACGGGTATGGGAGATGAATAAACAAGAGAACTAACTGGAAATAAAGAAAGTTTAAAAATTTGAAATTACAAATTTTTGATTAATTTTCGTACGGATGGGAGCATAACAAACCTAGAACAAACTATTTTCTGGATGTTAGAATGCATTTTGAGTACAGGACAAAAATAAAGCAGATGCTACTATTAGGACTTGGACTGTTTATAGCAGTACCCATGTTGACAGGAGAGAATGTTATTTGAAAGTTGATCTGGTCCATAATGTTCAATGACAATCCATATGTGGTCCAGTACAAGAGATAACAACGTAATAGAAAAAAATAAAACTTAACAGGAATACGAGAGTATGCCACGATAAACTCAAAACTGGATACTAGTCTGCACTTCAAAGAATAATTAATCATGTGATATTACAATCTGGAAACTATGGTTGCGTGGTAAATAAGTATAATGTTGAATGCAATGTATTAAATAACATTCATAATTTACTGGAGGATCTATCAAACAATACAAATTCCATAAATTTTTGTATACCGTTTCTTCACAATTTTTACAAATAGGCTCGCTGATAATAGCTACCACAGACCTGTGTAATCTAAACAGAGCTCGAAAATTATTTTTAAAATTTCATGCCAAAACTGTCATTGGCAACTTTTGATGAAACAGAACAACTTAGAAAAAAAATGCAAACCCGTCTATCCAAGCAGTTCAGTCACTCATAGCCTTCATAAATAAATAATTTTAGGTCAATTTTCTTTCCTGCATTTCCTTGAACTGGGCCAAACTCTTTCTACATGAAAAGAACACAAAAAATCAAATAAAAAAGATAAGCATTTCTGATGTGAATGATATATAAATAGACCAAGGTAATATACAGAATTAGAAATAAAAAACACGCTAATAATAATAATAATAATAATAATAATAATAATAATAATAATAATAATAATAATAATAATAATAATAATAATAATAATAATAATAATAATAATAATAATTAAAAGAATTCCAAGCGGGCCCAAAATTAGTTTAATTAACGAACACATATAACATTGTTTCTTTTATTCCGTCACCCATGAAAGTACGAAACAGTAATGGCTGAAAATCTATCTTGCTTATAGCTCAACTAGACCGGATGTTATACAATAAAGCATAAAACCCATATTATTTTTACTGAGAAAAAATGACAAGCTTAAACAGTGAGAGATAATAAAACAGCAATAGCATTACAGCGTATGAGCGTCTATGAAACACGTGCGGTAAAGTCAACTATCCTAGGAAAAATTGCAAATTAGTTTCAAGACATTAGATGTCACATGTACATCGAAAATCAATACATTTATAAATATACATACACACGTTTACTTATGCATATGTATGGATATATACATACATATATAAAGGTATATAGTTTATATATATATATATATATATATATATATATATATATATATATATATATATATATATATATATATATATATATATATATATATATAGTTATTGTATTAAGATGCATCGGCGGTGCCTATTATCAATAGTCAACCTTTCCAAGTGAGATATATTTGTCTTCATAATTAAACTGTGAAGGATAAGATAAAAACTAAGAAATCCGTGCTCCATAATATTTACCCCATATATTATGATTACCATCAGGGCTCCACTAATTATAAAATGGAGTTATACTCCAATATATCAAGAAGTACATTAGGAATTAAATATAAAAAGTAAGAATCCAAACATATGACCATGAATGAATTTCACAGGAAAATTAGTATTCTCAATGAAGCCTCAGTAGACTAGCTCCTGCAATTATTGCAAAGGAACTGTTGACAAGTTGTAGTGAGGTTCGATTCGCCAAGGACTCCATTGCGAAGTTCCGCAGCTGACGTGAGTCGCAGCAGAAGGTCGCCATAGTTTTGAACAGACCAAAATGTTCGCAACTTGGTCTCGACCGAATTAAGCTTGCGTGAGATCTTGCCGGGTGGCGCGACAGGCTGAGCAGTCCTGCAGTGATATTCTGCACATATTTGATGGGGATTCCTTGTAAAATGCCAATACTAAAAAATACGGCTGTTTTCCAACATCACAGCGAGTCGCAGACCTTAGTTGCAGATGTGTGACCCCAGGCTTGAACCGGAACCTTAGTTAACAGGGTTGTTGCATCCAACGATGCCATACCTTCACCAGGTTTATTGGTTTTGAGATTTCAATTAGTTCAATAGAGTACTTTCAAGAATATACAGATTAAATCCCAGCTTAAAGTATGAATAGGGGCTTAAACAGAATCTTATACCCTTAAACCTATATGGTTTTCTTTGAAATCATCTAATGAATTCATAAAAATTCTCAAAATTCTGTAGTAATTGCCTATGGCAGGAGTGTGTGCCATGTTGTACGATATGTGGTAGCGGTGCCTGCCATCTGGGAGGGTGTCTGCCTTGTGGTAGAGGTGACTGTCACCACCATCTCTCCAAAACAAAGCGACAAAAAGGTGAGCTGCTGCCGTGGAGCCTTTTTTTTTTTAGCAAAAGGCTACGCACACTGCCAATAACTGTGGAAACAGCGGTCTTGCACTCGGTCTGATAAATCAAAGGTTAGGCCTTCTTGCCAATAACTGTGGTTGATGACTGCAAGGACACACGATCGTAAAAAAAAGGGAATCAACCTTTTAGAGTAGGGATAACGGTGGGGAAAAAAAAAAAAAAAACACCACTGTTAACTGACCTCATCAAAGACACATAAGTCATCAACCAGAAATATGGCTATCAGTGGCATGTGGTTGCTAAAGCAGCGAGCACATGATTGCAACAGATTTTAATTAATTAATATGTTCTCTACTCTAGGAGAAATTTTTTCTTTTTGTTGAAGGACATTCTATCCAATCTAAGAATATATTAAGTTAGAGAGAAGTACTTTTTTTCAGATTTCGAAAGATAAGAGTAATCTGGGTGGAAGTTCAGAAGCTACTTTATTGAAGAGAGAATTCTGGAGTCACAAGCTGTTATGAGGAACGATATCACTCCAAAGGGACTGGAATCAGGGATCAAAGTGGTTAATAAGTCTAGATATTCTGAGGGGAAAATTATAATTTATAAATCAGAATATCTTAGAAAACCCAAGACAGTCCTGAAGGCACGACATGTAACCTGTTGCAACAAAGGGACTCTGTGCTTTCATCGGAAAAAAGTGGGAATACAGTAGATACTTCAATGAAGAGAATGGTGAAGCAGCGAGACTAGTTTTCTATCAGGAACAGCACTGCTCTCACGGTAACTGAAACGGGAACCAACGTGGTTCAAGATTCTATATTTTCTGAAGGGGCAAGAGAGCTTCTCTGTTTTAAACTGTTGGACAAGCGATGACAGACCTAAAGAAACTAACTCAAACCCATCACAGGGGTGGAACTGGTGAAATCGGCCATGAGATCGTGTAAAGTTTTGAAGAATCATGCTTCTATTTAAAAGTTATTGCAAAATTTCCGTCTTCCAAAAATTTCAAACAACACCAAAGTTTCCATATATCTAATTAATTTCAGAGTTTTTCACATATACTTTTTAATTTTCAGCCTCAGATTTTTTAATGAAGGATAATTTATTCTTTAACCATTCTTGGATGCCGAAGTAAAGTAAAGAAATTGTCTCCAGATTTTGCACGCCACAAATACATTATATAGTAATTGC
>NC_090730.1:126638892-126641392 GCF_036898095.1 Palaemon carinicauda
TGACAATAGATCCACTGTATTGAGAGGTTCAGTTAATTCAGCTTCATGAAATTACCAACATGGAATTATAGCCTCGAACACCAAATATGTTCATCGCTCCTCCTTAGAAAAAATATTTCCATTTCTTCGAATTCAGGATAATTGTCCGCAAACGACCTCTTGATAGCAACCTTACGCTATTATTTGAGATTAGCGAGAAGTGATCCATACTTATTTTTTGACATATCCTCTGGAAAACTCGGTTTTACAAGGACCAAAATCTAATGAAGCTAGCCATCTTTATAGCCTGGACTAAAATTTCATAAACTCTTCTCAAGACGCTGTTTTGGTTACAAAATTCTCTTTAAATAGGATACAGTGAGTTGCAGTGGATTTTATTTTGATGGTTTCATAATGAAACCATTGTACTTCCTAAAATTTGTGGTAGGCTAGACTTTCAGTACACTAATCAAAACCTTCATTTCATAGAAGACCATAGTCAATAGGATACGAAAGTCTGGATGTAAAGTTATCCTTCACATAATTTGTGGCTTGTAGTTTTTTTTTCTCAATAACTGTTCCATTGACACCTTTGTCAATTAATTTAGAAAACCTAAGAAATTAGCCTTTTCTAGTCTTTCAGAATCCTCATCTAGGAGCAAAGAGAATTTTGCATTTGATTTGATCCGCACCACATTCTGTTCATAGATATAAACTGTCATTTAAAACATACTACGACCGATTGTGATGCCGGAGAAATGTACTTTTGAAACCTGATCCCGAGCTTCTTTACCAAGCACCATCACAACAATCATGTTACACGAACGTCCATTATTTCTTCGACAGCTGTATAAAACTCGTTTCTTTGCCTATTACATTGCTGCTCTAAAGAAGGTTTCAACAGCTTTGTCAACTGTAATTACTCTTTTTTCTATTCAATTAGCCGCCCTATTCTGCCCCTCCAACAACCAAAAATAAAATAGGACAAGCCATGCTATGGGTCACCAGTGACGAAGCAAGACTCTGATGATGATAATGATTATGAGATATTACATATATATATATATATATATATATATATATTTATATATATATATATATATATATATATACAAAGTATATTTACATACAAATATGTATGAGTATATATCATCATCGTCATCTCCTCCTACGCCTATTGACGCAAAGGGCCTCGGTTAAATTTAGCCAGTCGTCTGCCTTGAGCTTTTAAATCCATACTTCTGCACTCATCATCTCCTACTTCTCGATTCATAGTCCTCAGCCATGTAGACCTGGTTTTTCCATCTTTTTTATTCTGCATATATTTGTAAGTGGGTTTGTTTCGTGTATGGTTGTATACTAATATACATACACATACATACATACATAAATATACATACATATATATATATATATATATATATATACACATAGTATATATGTACATATAATTATATATAAACTTTAGATATACATTCATATTCTATCTCGTTTGTCCCTGAAATCTAATATATATATATATATATATATGTATATATATATATATATATATATATACCGGATTTATAAGTGAGAGAGAGAGAGAGAGAGAGAGAGAGAGAGAAGAGAGAGAGAGAGATAGAATGTTCTTTCAAATATTAGAATTTCGTCAGACGCACTTCGTTGAAATCGACTAAAATAAGCTGGAATCAAAGCCTTCAATGACCTTTAATAATGAAAGGAATATCAATCAAGACCTTTACCTGGAAAAAAAAATTCCTATTCAAGTACTCTTCTTCCATCATTTCATCTCCCCGCTAATACGAGATAATGAGAGAGAGAGATTGATTAATTGATTGATGTTGAGAGAGAGAGAGAGAGAGAGAGAGAGAGAGAGAGAGAGAGAGAGAGATCATATTTTCTACAAGATTAAGTAGCTACTAATCTTTTTAATAGCGATAATTTACCTTTATGTTATAATAGAGATTATGAAAGAGTTTGTTGTTTTCCTTTTTTGTAATAAGTTCCTTTCTTCATAACCCTTCAACTCAAAACCTCAGCTTCTCATGAATTCCATTACTCTTTGCGTGTGTCTTTTTCGAAAACATATTTTTCTTCTCTTTTAAAAACAGCTGTCGCTTGCCTCTCACCCATCTCCTCCATCTCATCCTCTTTCTGCTTATGCTTTTATGAAATGGAGATTCCCATCATGAAATCGGAACGTCTAAGCTTTGCACTCGATAGAAGGTATTTCGACATAGGCTACATAACTTTATTTGTTGCTAATAAATAGTTATTCTGAACACCCGTCATTATCCAATTCTTCCTGTAAATAACGTATGGTAACAGAATTAATTATGATTATTTCTATTAAATACGTTTTATATATATATATATATATATATACATATATATATATATATATATATACATAGTATAGTATATATATAAATTTATATATATACATATATGTATATATATATATATATATATATGCAGTGTATATATATATATATATATATACAGTATATATATACTATAC
>NC_090730.1:126643892-126688892 GCF_036898095.1 Palaemon carinicauda
GGATGGCAAGTGATCTTTCAAGAGAGATTAAGTAGATGGTTATCCATGGCTGCAACAAACAGTATCCATTCGCAACTATGTAACATGATACACAATATATCTATCTATCTATCTATCTATCCATATATATATATATATATATATATATATATATATGTTTTCTCCTGGGCTCCATAAACTTTCAACTGGGCTCCTCAAACTTTCATCTAGGCTCCATAAACTTTCAATTGGGCTCAATCAACAAGGCACTAAAAGAGGTGGAAGACCAAGGCCTAAATGGCTGAGGACTATGAAGCGTGAAGTGGGAGATGATGAATAGGTATTGATAGATCTCGCCAGTCGTCTCTATCTTGAGCTTTTAATTCAATACTTCTCCACTCGTCATCTCCCACTTCACGCTTCATAGTCCTCAGCCATGTAGGCATGGGGCTTCCCATTCTGCTCGAGCCTTGTGGAGCCCAGTCAATCGTTTGGTTAACTAATCACTCTTGGGGAGTGCAAAGAGCATGGCCAAGCCATCTCCATCTACCCCTCACTATGATCTCATATACATATATATATATATATATATATATATATATATGCGTGTATATCGGCTCCTCTCATGCACCTGAGAAATTGGATGTACTCATGGATTCCAAATCAATTTTGATGTCATGTTGTGCATACCAATAAAGTAAATACCTAAAAATTATCATGGGTTAGTAAGGTATCTCCTCCTTTCTAATTTTTAAATGACAAGTAACTGGAAGGGTAAGTGTTTCGTGGTTTTCTTGTTTTAAATTCACAAAAAAATTATTTCATTAAAAAGAAATTAATATTCATCACAAAGAAATTTGTGAAGGAAGGACCATCAATAATTAAGCCAAAGGATATAGCAAACGATTTAAAATCAGTAAAGTTTTGATTAACAAGAGGAAATCTCGACGCCTCGCAATTTTCGAAAGTTTAAGACCCATACGGTTTGATATATCCTACGGGTAGCACGGCCTCACTGTCCCTATGAGCTAAAGAGAGCACGTTTGAGTGGGACTATAGGTCTACCTCCAGAGTCCTTAATAGCCATTGCTGGTTCTCTCTGTTCCTTGCTTGGGGGAATAGAGCACTCAGTTATTGATCAATATCCTATGTTGGGTTTAATGTGTGACAGCACAATGAACTTACCCTTGCCTCCGTTGCTGATGCGCGACCTTTGAAAATTACAACAAGAACAATCATAAATAACTGATGGTATGTAGCAGCACATGTTACCTAAGGTAGGGAATAAGATGAACGTATTAGCGTAAAAGACCTAGGATACAACTTCGTTGGTTAGTTTAAGTCTCTTTGGATGCCAATATTTCATTTTGTGATAAGACATTTTACAGAGACCATTTTAGATGATTTTTCACAGAGAAGCAGTTATTTTCGATTCAATCAACTCCATAACAAGTTCAGCAACTGAGATTGATCGAAATCTGAATATCTTCAAAAGTTTGGTTTTAACGGAAAACCCCGTTTATTCTGAATAAATCTGGAGAAATTCATGTAGTACAGAATACACATTTTATGATTATGGACAAACACTTCTAGATTAAGGTAATTTTTTCTTAAATATTTTGGAAACCTTACAAAATTCATAGTATGATTGCAATTAGATCAAGAAGTGACCCCTAAACATCTAGAACTTTGCATTAAAAATGTCTCTAACTATACACAACTTCCTTATATTCCTAGGAGTGGTTCCTCATTGTTTCT
Source organism: Palaemon carinicauda (assembly GCF_036898095.1). Classification (NCBI taxonomy): domain Eukaryota; kingdom Metazoa; phylum Arthropoda; class Malacostraca; order Decapoda; family Palaemonidae; genus Palaemon; species Palaemon carinicauda. Next base: position 126,645,630 of record NC_090730.1, read on the forward strand.
TCTTCAATTGCACATAATATTGGCAAATTGAATAAGCCTTTTAAGATTTTGGCGATCAATCTATCCCGAGGGAATGTTTTAATTCTTTCATTCTACTTTGTATTGAGCATTGCTCTGTCTGGTCTTCCGCTGCTGAATCTCATCTTAATCTGTCGGACAAAAACTTGGTCTATTAGATTCCTTATTCCTGATCTGAATATCAGTCTCTGGTACAGTCGTTCAGTTAGTTGCTTGTGCATGTCGCATAAGATTTTTCATAAATCGGATCATACTTTGCATTCAGATCTTCAGTGTACCATCTTGTATGTACAGTATGGCGCAGTAGGTATTGTGACGGCACCGAGTAAGGCTGTGAACTCAAAGGCAGTTTGGAAACGACTGAGTTATATTATTGTAGAACATTCTCCTTATATACAAAACCTCAAGGCAACAGGACATAACAAGTTCACAAGACAGACAATATTACAGAGGAAAAACCAGACATGAATTTTCCTGTTCGTTTTAGTGCGAGGGAAGAGCGAAGATAAAAGCATAATATATACAAAAGGAATTATGTACAATTGTGTGAAACACAGTTGGTACATGGCTCCCCCCCTAAAAATGACATACTGTACATGTTAAATAGGGCGCCCTGATCTAGAGAGGCGAACTGTAGGCGGGTGGTGTTGGAGTCTTCGAGAGGAAAATCTTCCCAACGGAGGGACGTGCAGGATGTCCTACAAGCTTGATAATCTGGATCCTGTCGTTGGGCTTCAGCCAGGGCGTTGTAATCCAATCCCAGTTGAACAGCAGCCAACGTGTTTCTTGACAGGGCATCGGCAACGGGATTAATTTTCCCAGAGATGTATTGGAGGCTGCAATTGTATTCAGCCACGGCGGAGAGATGTCGGCGTTGACGGGCGGACCAGGCGTCAGACTGTCGAGTGAAGGCGTGCACCAGAGGCATGTGGTCTGTGGGAATGACGAAGGGCGTACCTTCTAAGAAATGGCGAAAGTGACGGACAGCCATGTGCACCGCCAGCAATTCTCGATCGAAGGTAGAATAACCCGATTCTGCCTTGGACAGTTTTCTGCTGAAGAAGGCCAATGGGCAGGGCGAGCCTTTGACCACCTGCTCGAGTACTGCACCAATAGCGACGTCGCTGGCATCGGTGGAGAGAAGGAGAGGGGCGTGTGGGATAGGAAAAGGGAGAGCCGCAGCAGTTGATAGGGCCTTCTTTGCATTGCAGAAGGCTGCTTCTTGAAGGGGACCCCACTTCAGGTCCTTTGGCTTGCCCTTGAGGGAGGCGTAGAGGGGAGCAAGAGTTGCAGCAATGGCTGGCAGAAAACGGTGATAATAGTTGATCATGCCCAAGAATTCCTGCAGAGCTTTGACGGTCGAGGGCGCGGGGAAATTCTGAACGGCTGCTACCTTCTCAGGGAGGGGATGGACTCCTTCAAGAGTGATACGGTGCCCTAAGAACGACACTTCGTTGGCGCCAAAGGTACACTTGTACCGGACTACAAGGCCGTTTTGTTGCAGGCGGTCGAGCACGATGCGCAGGTGACGGAGGTTTTCCTCTTTTGAGGAGGAGAACACAAGTATGTCGTCCACATAACATACACAGAAAGGGAGGTCCCCTAAGATGCCATCCATGAGACGTTGAAACGTTGCCCCAGCATTACGAAGGCCAAAACAGGAGTAATTGAAGGTGTATGTGCCAAATGGAGTGGTGATGGCGGTCTTAGGGATGTCTTCTGGGTTCATAGGCACCTGATAATACCCCTTTAGGAGGTCGAGCGTAGAGAAAACCTTCGCTTTGTGCAGGTAGGAGGTTACATCGACAATGTTTGGGAGGGGCTAGTGATCCGGTTCTGTTTGCATGTTCAGGCGCCTGTAATCCCCGCACGGACGGAGGGAGCCGTCTTTCTTCAGAACGATGTGTAAGGGTGACGACCATGGGCTGGAGGCCTTTTGGCAAAGGCCCATTTTCTCCATTTCGGCGAATGTCTGTTTGGCGGCTGCCAATCGTTCCGGTGCCAGACGTCTGAATTTTGCGAAGACTGGGGGTCCCGTCGTCTTGATATGGTGATAAATACCGTGCTTGGCAGGAACCGTGGGCGTTTGGCGAAGTTCTGGACGGAAAACTTCCGGGTACGACGTGAGGAGGTGGGAGTAGGCATCCGTGGGTGCGCTGATGTGGAGAGCGAGGTTAGAGGGGGCGGGTTGAAGAGGTTTCGACAAGTACGAGTCTGCGTTGACCAATCGTCGGTGGGCGACATCGACCAGAAGGTGGAAATGAGAGAGGAAATCCGCACCGAGAATTGGCATTGTGACGTCAGCAACGAGAAACTTCCAATTGAATTTACCGTTTCTGAACGATAATGTGAGGTTCTCGTAACCGTAGGTGGGTATCGCAGATCCGTTGGCAGCTACCAAGCGGACGTCGGCAGATGTAGACAGACTACGTTGTGCCTTGAAGAGTTTCCTTGGCAAAAGAGAACGACCAGCACCCGTGTCTACCAAAAATTGCACGCCCGTCCTGCATCCTGTAAAAAGAAAAGATTAGAAACATGGGAGGCCACCGCCACAAGCGATGGCCTACTTACACGTTTTTTGGCCACTGACAATCTTTGGCACATTTCTTCGCGGTTGCCCCAAATTTGAAGTGGTAGTAGCAAAACTGCGGCGGATTGGAGGTAGTAAGTGGCTGTAGAAGTCGTTTGTTGGGGCGCGAGCGATTGGTGGGTGGTGGGCGGCTTTGTCGCCGCTTCGGCACGTCACGGGGTAGGCGTGTATGTCCTACGGCTTTCATGTCAGCTTCGGTTGACGTTGAATAGGCATCCTCGTCGTCAGGGGTGGAGGCGTTGATGGAGGTCTTGAAGTGGCTGTCCATAAGGGCGTCGGCTTTGGTCATCAAGTCGTTTATGGGTAAACTATCGACATCGGGTATGGCAGCGCGTACAGGTTCAGGTAAACGGCGTATCCAAAGGGCATGGAGTAGGTTCACCTCACGAGGAGAGCCGTCTGCGGCAGGTTGAAGGCGAGCGATACTGGTCATTTCCCTGAGGGCAAGCGAAGCCCTTTGGTCCCCCAACAGTTGTTGCGAGAGCTGAAAAAGCTTTGCTATACGGGCGGCTGGCGACGGCGAGTACTGCTGCAGAAGGTATGTTTTGAGGGCGTCATACGCTATTGGGGTGTCTCCTTGTTCACAAAGCCAGTCGGATATTTCTGGGAAGGTGTCCTCGGGTATCGCCGCGAGAACATAATCCGCTTTGGTGGTTGAGCGAGTCATGCCCCTGATACGAAAGTGGACTTCAGCGCGTTGAAACCAAGCAAACGCTTCTCTGCTGGTGAACGGTGAAAGTTTCAATGGGGCGGCCGCGGCGCCAACTGCTGTAGTAGAGTCTGTCTCCGTCATAGTACCAACGATGGAGGGGCGAGGGAGGTGGGGGTGGAAGGCAGTGGGAGCGAGTCGACTTCCGGGGTCACCAATGTGACGGCGCCGAGTAAGGCTGTGAACTCAAAGGCAGTTTGGAAACGACTGAGTTATATTAATGTAGAACATTCTCCTTATATACAAAACCTCAAGGCAACAGGACATAACAAGTTCACAAGTCAGACAATATTACAAAGGAAAAACCAGACATGAATTTTCATAATATATACAAAATATATACAAAAGGAATTATGTACAATTGTGTGAAACACGGTTGGTACAGTATGCAGTACTTTCTAACAGTCTTGCCTTCTCTATTATAAGGCTCAATATCTTAGAGTAATATAGAAGTTTTCATTCCAGCTGTGACCAGATTGAGGAATGATCTTCCCAATCAGGCAGTTGAATCGGTGTAAGTTCAGAAATTCAAATTTGTTTCAAATGCTCCTCTGCTGAACAGGTTACCATAAGTCTGGTTTCATAGTTGATATATGACTGATCTATTTTAATGTTATCATAGTTCATTCATTATGTGTCTAATTCCTTTCCGCACTGAGCTGTTTTCCTTATTAAAGTCTTTAGGCTTGCAGCATTCTCATTATTATTATTTTTATCATTATTATTATTATTAGTAGTAGTAGTAGTAGTAGTAGTAGTAGTAGTAGTAGTAAAAAAATATAATAGTATTACTATTGTCCATCAATCAAAATTTAAATACCATCCTTTGAATATAATTTTCCAATATCAGTGGCTGACGTTCATACTATAAGCGGGAAAAATTACTGAATTCTACAGGGAAAAACAAAAGGACTTGACATTATCGTATTGAACTCCAACATTTGAATAATGAAAGCAGCAATTTTTCCTGTAAACTAATGATTTTTCACCATACTTTTTCTTTCCCCCGAAACCTATTTATTGTCATATAGAGTAAATTGAAATGACAAAATAAGGTTAAGTTTGCATACCTCTAGAAAGAGATCAACATCGAAGGAATACACCCTTAACATTTCTTTATAGAAGTAATCAGTTAAGTAACGCCAGAGAAATAAATATTTATGAGAGACAGCCAAATCCACATGGATCCGTATGTATGCTAAACCATATTCAAAACCCCTTAATTAATATCAGCCATTCTTCCAGTTGGAAGAGGTGAAAATAATGAGAGAGAGAGAGAGAGAGAGAGAGAGAGAGAGAGAGAGAGAGAGAGAGAGAGAGAGAGAGAGAGAGAGAGAGAGAGCAAAGTTATGAATAAAAATAAGCAAGAAACAAAATCCAGTTTGCATAGACCTCCATCTATTTTACCGAGATTCTTCCCGTTCCATTAAAGATAAATCTAAGGGAATTATCTCCAAGATCAAAACGAAGTCAAGCCTCCATAATATACAGAATGTTTCCCGTCGTTATAAACAATTCCCCTTTTCTTGCGATTTAACAGATGGTACTTCATGAATATGCAAAGATTTATGTTATCAGAAATGGGTCTGGATCCCAACCAGAGGCATAATCTCTCGGCTGAGGTGGGACTTTTAACTCCTGTCAGTCTCTTCTTTGTTTATCTTGTTTGTTTAAGAGTTGGAAGTGTTTGGAGTTTGCTACATTGTGTTTGTCTGTGTTTTATGTATGAATTGATTTGACTGAAGATAGGGGATTTATTAAACTATAAGATGCACAATTTAGTGAAATCTTAAATAACTACTCTATTTATACGCATTTATATTCCATGGTAAAATCTATTATTAATCTATTAATATATTTCCTACTCCATTTGTCATTTAATGATAGCAATATAACATGAAGATTAAACCAATCAACGCAGGAATTGATGAGAAGTACATACGTATATTTGTCATGGAATAGCCCATAATTCTTTAAATGGAACTTTTTTCTACATTTTAACGCATACATACAACTGAAACAATCGAAACTAATGTCTTATCAACAATTATGGTAATAGAATAAAAATCAAATATTAGCTTATCAGAGGATAGTACTGATCTTGTCTATTGAAATAGTTACAATTCAGTGGTTCATGTAATTTGTGAAAATCCAGAGTAAGAAAACATTCATAGAATCATATTCATGACTTCAAAACAAGAAAATTGTTTCGTTAACTATATTCTTTACATATGAAAGACCTCTAACTTTACATCAATGTTTTATTCAAAGTAACAGTAAACTAAAGCTGAACGTGAAAACACTAGGCACCCAAGACTTGAAGGAAATGCAATTGATAGTTACAAAGGATCACTCATTTGCAGAAACATTCATAAATTTGAAGTCGGAAAGGAAGAATGCCTTGTGTAACTGCTTAGTAAAAGTATTTGTAACTCAGTCGTCTATCCTGAAGGTCTTGCAAACTAGAGATTGGGTGGTGAGGATGGTGTGATTGATATGTTTATGTGCTGAGCCATCAGTTATCATTATCTGGTTCGCACTGGTCTTAGCTTAGATGGAGAGGCACTAAGCACTTAGTATATGATATACTTTATATACTGTATGTTCAGTCTCATTGCGACCAAGCAATTACATGACCCTGGCCTCTGTCGTTCATAGGACAATTTTAAACATTTGAATCCTCTTTGGGTGAGGGCAGAAGTAAATTCCTCTGTTAAATTGAGCAGCAAGTGAAGCACCTAATCCTCAGTCGACCACAGTAGTTGCAACTGTACTAACTTCACACAAAAATGGTAGCAAAGAATAAAATGGAAAACACCATTTGGAACTGTTCACTGAAGGAACAAAAATGCAAACACAACTGCTCAGACATACAGACACATGCTAAAGATTGTTATTGAATATACGTAGTTAGGAGAGGCAATAAGTTTTTCCTGAGGACATAAAACTGAAATTGAAAGAAGGGCAAATATGGGATGGATATGAGAGTTGGAAAAGTAAATTACCACTTTCTCTAGAAAGAAAAGTATTTAATCAGATGATCCTTAGAACATAACATAGATACAACTCAAAGAGCTATGGAATAAATACTGTTGTGAATAACAGTAAGAGATAGAAAAAGAGCAACATAGATACGAGAGCAAACTAAGGTAGAGGATATTATAACAAGAACAAGAAACGGCCGTGATGAGGACCTGTAATGAGAATGACACATAATAGAGTAGATGACAAAAAAAAAGAATAATAGAATGGGTCTCTAGAGATAGCAAACGAAGCAAGGGAGGCCAAGAAGACGATGGATTGACGAGCTGAGCTAAGCAAATTTGTGGATATAGACTTGCATAGAAGTACCATAAACAGATGGCAGTGGAAGGAAATGGCTCTTAGTAAGTTAATCAAATGTTGCACTTAAAATTAATAAACATCACCACACAGAGTAATCCACTTAAAAGTAGTACTGTACCTAGAATGAGGACTCCCTCCCAGACGGCGTCATTCTAATTTGGTATTCCTAGTGAATATCACCTCCTGGAGGAAGTCCAATGCACATCACTAAACGTAGTATGTTAATTATTGTGTTCCCTATAATGAACATTACACCCAAGAGTAAATTAATTAATGCATACCTAAAAAAGGGTCACCACACGGAGAAAATGTAATAATATAACGCCTCATGTTAACACCACTGTAAAGAGTACCCTAAGTCTAGTAACACAGCATCAAAAAGGAACATCACCATCCAGACAGAGTATGTAAAATAATGTGGCTCATAAAATAACATGATCAAAGAAGTAAGTGTATAAATGTGGCACATAACATGGCACCTAAAAGGACCACCACCACTCAGCATAAGTCAATTAACGTGGCACTTAAAATGGCAACCACCACCCAGAGTAGCTCAATTATCGTGGCATCTAAAACTACATCACCGAAACAGCATGAGTCAATTAACGTGGCACCTAAAATGACCAAGCCCATCCAGCAAAATTCGATCAATATGGTTCCTTAAATAACCACCCCCGCCCAGCGTAAGTCAACTAAGGTGGCACATAAAATGACCACCACCAACCAGCGTAAGTCAATAAATGGGACACCTAAAATGACCACCCCAACTCAAATTAAGACAATTAACATGGCACCTAAAATAACTACTCCTCACCCTCGTAGTCAATTAATGTGGCACCTAAAACGAACACCACCACCCATCATAAGTCAATTAACGTGGCAACTAAAATGACCACTACCACCCAGCGTAAGAAAATTAACTTGGCACTTAAAATGACTCCCAACACCTAGCGTGACATAACTAAAGTTGCACCTAAAATGACCACCTCAACTCAATCCAAAGTAAGTCAATTCACATGGCACCTAGAATAACCACCCCAAAAGAGCGTAAGTCAATTGATAAGGCACCAAAAATGAACACCACCACCCAATATAAATCAATTAACGTGGCACCTAAAATGACTACCTCCACCCAACATAGGTCTATTAACATTGCACATAAAGTGACCACCTCCACCCAGCGTAAGCCAATTAACGTAGCATCTAAAATGACTACAATTACCAAGTGTATATCAATTAATGTGGCACCTAAAATGGCCATCACCACCCAGCATAGGTCAATTAACGTGGCACCTAAATTGACCATCCCCCAGCGTAAGTCAATTAATTTGGGACAAAAATAGACCACCACAAATCAGCATAAGTCAATTCATTTGGCACCTAAATTGACCACCACTACCCAGCAAAAGTCAATTAATTTGATAACTAAATTCACCATCACCACCCAGCATAAGTGATATAATTTGGCACCTGATTTGACCCCCACCACCCTCAGTAAGTCAATTAATTTGGCACCTAAATTGACCACCACTACCCAGCGTAAGTCAATTAATTTGGGACCTGAAATTAGACCACCACCACCCAGCGTAAGTCAATTAATTTAGCACCTAAAATGACCACCACCACCCACTGTGAGTCAATTAATTTGGCATCTAAAATTACCACCACAACCCAGCGTAAGTTAATTAATTTGGCACCTATATTGACCACCACCACCCAGCGTAAGTACATTAATTTGGCTCCTAAATAGACCACCACCAATCAGCGTAAGTCAATTTATTTGGTATCTAAATTGACCACAACTACCCAGCGTAAGTCAGTTGATTTGGCACCTAATTTGACCACCACCACCCAGCATGAGTCAATTCATTTGGCACCTAATTTGACCACCACCACCCACAGCAAGTCAATTAATTTGACACTTAAATTGACCATCGCTACCCAGCGTAATTCAATTAATTTGGTACCTAAAATGACCACCACCACCCAGCGTAAGTCAATAAATTTGGGACTTTAAATTACCACCACCACCCAGTGTAAGTCAATTAATTTGTCACCTAAAATGACCACCACCATTCAGCGTTTGTAAATTAATTTGGCACCTAACATTACCACCACCACCGAGCGTAAGTCAATTAATTTGGCACCTAAAATTACCACCACCACCCAGCGTAGTCAATTAAGTTGGCACCTAAATAGACCACCACCAATCAGCGTAAGACAGTTAATTTGGCAACTAAATTGACCATCACCACCCAGCATAAGTGAATTAATTTGGCACCTAATTTGACCACCACCACCCAACGTAAGTCAATCAATTTGACACCTAAATTGACATCCAATACCCTGTGAAAGTCAATTAATTTAGAACCTAAAATTACCATCACCACCAAGTGTAAGTCAATTAATTTGGCACTTAAAATGACCACCACCACTCAGCGTAAGTTAATAAATTTGGGACCTAAAATTACCACCACCACCCACCGTAAGTCAATTAATTTGGCACCTAAAGTGACCACCACCACTCAGCGTAAGTCAACTAATTTGGCACCTAAAATGACCACCACCACTACACGTAAGTTAATAAATTTGCGACCTAAAATTACCACCACCACCCAGCGTAAGACAATTAATTTGGCACCTCAATATACCACCACCAGCCAGCGTAAGTCAATTCATTTGGCACCTAAAATGACCACAACAACCCACCGTGAGTCAATTAATTTGGCACCAAAAATGACCACCACCACTAAGCGTGAGTCAATTAATTTGGCCCCTAAAACGACCACCACCACCCACCGTAAGTCAATTAATTTGGCACCTAAAATTACCACCACCACTCAGCGTAAGTTAATAAATTTGCGACCTAAAATTACCACCACCACCCAGCGTAAGACAATTAATTTGGAACCTAAATAAACCAACACAACCCAGGGTAAGTCAATTCATTTGGCACCTAAAACGACCACCCCCACCCAGCGTAAGTCAATTAATTTGGCACCTAAAATTACCATCACCACCCAGCATAAGTCAATTAATTTGGCACCTGAATATACCACTAACACTCAGCATAAGACAATTAATTTGGCACCTAAATATACCACCACCACCCATCGTAAGTCAATTAATTTGGCAGCTAAAATGACCACCATCACTAAGCGTGAGTCAATTAATTTGGCACCTAAAAAAAACACCATCACCCAGCGTAAGTCAAATAATTTGTCACCTAAAATTACCAACACCACCCAGCGTAAGTCAATTAATTTGGCACCTAAAATGACAACCACCACCCAGCGTAAGTCAATTAATCTGGCACCTAAAATTACAACCAACACCCAGCGTAAGTCAATTGATTTGGCACCTAAAATGACCACCACCACCCAGCAGAATTCAATTAATCTGGCTCCTAAATAGACCACCACCAATAAGCGTAAGTCAATTAATTTGGCACCTAAATTGACCACCACTGCCCTGCATAAGTCAATTAATTTGGCACCTAAATTGACCATCACAACCCAACGTAAGTCAATTAATTTGGCACCTAATTTGACCACCACCACCCAGACTAAGTCAATTAATTTGGTACCTATATTGACCACCACTACCCAGCGTAAGTCAGTTAATTTGGCACCTAAATTGACCATCACCAATCAGCGTAAGTCAATTAATTTGGGACCTAAAATCACCAACACCACCTGGCGTAAGTCAATAAATTTGGCACCTAAACTTACCACCACCACCCAACATAATTCAATTAATTTGGCACCTAAAATGACCACTACCACCCAGCGTAAGTCAATTAATTTGGCATCTAAAATTACCACCACCACCCAGCGTAAGTCAATTAATTTTGGCACCTAAAATGACCACCTCCACCCAGCGTAAGTACATTAATTTGTGACCTAAAATTAGCCTCACCACCCAGCGTAAGTCAATTAATTTGGGTCCTAAATAGACCACCACCAATCAGCGTAAGTCAATTAATTTGGCACCTAAATTAACCACCACTACCCAGCGTAAGTCAATTAGTTTGGCACCTAAATTGACCACCACTACCCACCGTAAGTCAATAAATTTGGCACCTAAAATGACCACCACCTCCCACCGTAAGTCAATTAATTAGGCACCTAAAATTACCACCACCACCCAGCGTAAGTCAATTAATTCGGCACCTAAAATGACCACCACCACTCATCGAAAGTCAATTAATTTGGGACCTAAATAGACCACTACCAATCAGCGTAAGTCAATTAATTTGGCACCTAAAATGACCACCACCACCCAGCGCAAGTCAATTAATTTGGCACCTAAAATTACCACCACCCCCCAGCGTAAATCCATTAATTTGTCACCTAAAATGACCACCACCACCTACCGTAAGTCAATTAATTTGGGACCTAAATAGACCACCACCTATCAGCGTAAGTCAATTCATTTGGCACCTAAATTGACCACCACTACCCAGCGTAAGTCAATTAATTCGGTAACTAAATCGACCATAGCCACCCAATGTAAGTCAATTAATTTGGCACCTAAATTGACCACCATCGCCCAGCGTAAGTCAATAAATTTGGCACCATAATTGACAACCACCACCCAGCGTAAGTTAATTACCCTGGTACCTAAAATGACCACCACCACCCAGCGTAAGTCAATTAATGTGGCACCTAAAACGACCACCACCACCCAGCGTAAGTCAATTAACGTGGCACCTAAAATGACCACCACCACCCAGCATAGGGCAATTAATGTGGCACCTAAAATGACCACCCCCACCTAGTGTAAGTCAATTAACGTTGCACCTAAAATGACCATCACCACCACCCAGCACAAGTTGTTTAACGGGGCACCTAATATAACCAGTCCCACCCAGCAAAGGTCAATTAACGGGGCACCTAATATGACCAGTCCCACCCAGCAAAGGTCAATTAACGGGGCACCTAATATGACCAGTTCCACCCAGCAAAGGTCAATTAACGGGGCACCTGATATGACCAGTCCCACCCAGCAAAGGTCAATTAACGGGGCACCTAAAGTGACCACCACTGCTCCAGTGCAAGTAATTTAACATGGGACCTAAAATTACCACTACCATCTTACATGTGTCAATTAACCTTTCACGTAAAATGACAACCACCAACCAGCGTAAGTGCACCTAAAATTACCACCACCACCCAGCATAAGTCATTTAATGTGGCACCTAAAATGAAACACACCAACCAGCGTAAGTCAATTACCGGTGCACTTATAATAACAACCACCACCCAGCGTAAGCCATTTAATGTGGCACTTAAATGGACCACCTCCACTTAGCGAAAGTTAATTACCATGACACCTTAAATGACCACCACTAACCACGTAAGTCAGTTTCCGATGCACCTAAAATAACCACCACCACCCAGCGCAAGTTATTTAATGTAGTACCTAAAATGACCACCCCCGCCTAACGTAGGTCAATTAACGAAGCGCCTAAAAAAAACTCCAACTCCCAGCGAGTCATTTAACATGGCATCTAAAATGACCATCCCCACCCAACGTAGGTCAATTAAAGAAGCACCTAAAAAGACCTTCACTTCCCTGCAAGTCATTTAACGTGGCACCTAAAATGACCACCACCACCCAGAGTCAATCAATTGATGTGATTGCTAAAGTAAACATCACAACCCAGAGTAAGTCTTTTGATGTAACACCTAAGATGACCACTACCACTTATAGAGAGTCAATGATTGTGGGCCATAAAATGTACCTCACTATATTCGTCAGTTAATTTATTTGGCACCTAAAATGGACATCATAACCCGTCATCAGCACCGAAGTAAGTAAATCAGAAGTGACATCGAAAATGGAATCTGTTAGTATTGATATCTAGACACATTTAATCTTGAAGTCTGTAGCACCTAAAAAATATAGGGATGTTGAGCCTAATAAAAGAAAATGAGTTAGATAACTCAAGTGACGAATTGGTAAACGACAAATTGGTAAAAGGGCAAGATATAAATATGTAAATCTGTTCTTAGGTTTCTATGCAATTTTGTAAATAAACAGACAACCCAAACTAAAATTATACGCCTTTTTTTCGTAAGGAATAAAACAACTGTACACACATTCTCTAAGCTAGGATTCCATTATGGCGGTAGTGTTAGCAGCAAAAATAAAACAGCTATTTCCATTGGCACGGCTATGTTAGCAGTACAATTAATCAATCCTTGTAGCGATCAAAAATGCATATGCATGGAAACGGATGACAGAATGGTACTATAGTCAATTCTTTTTAGTGAGGCAGATTTGCACCGACTTGTAGGGGTGCCCTTTTAGCCCGGAAAAGTTTCCTGATCGCTGATTGGTTGGACAAGATAATTCTAACCAATTAGATAGCAGGAAACTTTTCCGAGCTAAAAGGGCACCGCTGCGAGTCAGTGCAAATGCGCCTCATTAAAAAAAATTAGTATAGTATAGTAACATTATGTGACTTCACACCATCCCGGTGTTTATTATATTGTTTCTACACGTAGGTTCCTATCCCAGGATAATGCGTAGAAGAAAACACATATTTTCAGTCAAAGAGACGGAAAGGTCGATTGAACTTGTGCGGCATCAGGCGAATTAAACACAAACGCATACTGCAAACGCACTGCAAACGCATTAATAGAATCCTAGTTTTAGATTTATCATTAATAATTTGATAATTCATTGGAATATGAAATAGGTTGACGAAATGGATGGTACTCGGATACGAGACGCATTATAGTCTTAATAAGTCCTGGTCACGTCAGAAATATAACTGGTAAATTCTGGGAAATAGGGAAAATATTGTATTGTATTTTTCTATTGGTTTTCAGGACTTAATCAGATGCTTGTGGTAATAATTTTATCAAAAGTTATAAAGTTGAAATCCAACGGAAAAGTTTGATTTCATTTGACACATCGTTAATATCTAGAATAAAAATCAGATATTCTAAAGATAAATACTGAGTACTTATATTATACTGATTTACTTGTTATACCATCCTAAAATTGGCCCGCACCTTTCACCCACTGAAACCCCATCAGTTTGTCTTCAACTGATCCAAATAGCAATGAAGAATGTGAGAGAAACTGTCTAACCCACTCATATCCTCAAAACCAGTATTTTCTTTTAGGAATAAAGGCTTTCTAGTATCCTAGAAGCCAATTGCAACCGCATTTATTTTTCATTTAAAGTTTTAGGACAACTGGGCCTTGAATATAAAGCGAAACATCTCAAAAGAAATTTGATTTAATTTAATTATAGGTTCTCTTAAATATTGTTGCAATGTGATTTTTATAAAGAAGGCAATCAAGGGATCTTTACAGATTCGAGAAAATATTACCCTAGGGCTTTTTTTCACTCACCTAGCTATCATTCATCTACTGTGCTCTACAAGCTTTTTTTTTTTAAAGTCAATCTTGATAATAATATCAAACAATTATCAGATATGCTTTAAAACCCACTTACATAAACGTTTCAATTCATACAACATCGGCCATAAACCCGAAACGGAACAAATGCTTAAAACCACCAAGCTGAAAAGCTGCCTCTGGACCTTCCGGTGAGACACTCATAACGGAACGTCCAGCAAATTTACTTGCCTATTGGAACTCTCAATTACCGTTCAGGGGTTTGTCACACCGTCCAATTCATGTCTCGCTACCACACAACAACGAAGAGATCTAAAGAGGATGCTCCATTCCAAATGGTTTACGAGAGTCGAAAAGGGACACCGAGGAATTGATAACAACTATGATGACTTTCTCAACTCGAGACTGGCACTTCAATCAGCTGAAGTGTAACACCTCTATTTCAGTCTGTCCGGTAAAATAAAGGGCGGAGTGGCTGAGAGTTTTGTCATTTTCTTTTATATTTGTGTTACATGAACTAACAGCTACACAATTTTTATGAATAATAATAATAATAATAATAATAATAATAATAATAATAATAATAATAATAATAATAATAATAATAATAATAACGATGAGGATGATGATAATGATGATGATTATAATAATGATAATAATAGTAATGACAATAATATTAATCATTGAATTTTCATCAGCGATAATAATAATAATAATAATAATAATAATAATAATAATAATAATATTAATAATAACGATGATGATGATGATGATAATAATAATGATAATAATAATAATAACAATAATAATATCAATAATTGAGTTTTTATCAGCGATAATAATAATAATAATAATAATAATAATAATAATAATAATAATAATAATAATAATTGAGTTTTTATCAGCGGTGAAAGTATTGAAAAGTAGATTATATTCGGCGGAAATAAAAATTATCATATTTAAATTCAGTAAAAAAAAATATCACAGTAAACAATCATAAACAATGCATACGCCCTGTAATAATTGAACTAAATACTACAAGCAAAGTGATAGAAGTCATTTTTGACATTGATTCTAGATCAATAACACAATTATCTATGTATCATTCACGGTCCAGATATACATAGACCTTGGTATCATTAAAGTAATCTTTTCCGTAAGGATAATCACAGATAAATTCAATATCTGATAAAACTCAAACGACCGCTTATAATAATCTTATATCCAAAATAAAAGGCTTGATCCGAATAGCTTCCTTTTGATTATTTAACTTATCTTGTCGATAAGCAGCTTCTCTATAGTAATAAATATTTTAACTGTAAATAAGTTCCTGGAAAGATTAGAGTATTAAAAAACTGCAATACAGAGAATAACCATAAAGTTTAATCCCTCGAAAAATCATTATAATAGTAAGGTTTAGTTTGAAAGTGAAGTAATAATTCTAAGAATAACAATCATAAAAGCCTTTGGAAACCACAAACTCCACCTAGGCTAAGAGATCCATTATCAAATAGTACCTTCTCATAACATACTTCCTATATCTAGTAATTCTGAGCATTTGCTAAGCATTTATTGCCAGGCTCAGAGTAAGCTTTAGTAAATTTATGCAAATTTTCACTCATAACATTTTGCCTAAAGCTGCTATAAAAACAAGCAAAGGAGTCGCCTGCAGCCCCCTCCCACCAATTAAGAGGGGAAGCGCTAATTATAATATTCTAACCTACCGCAAGTGAAATGCATTTAGTGTCGATGTAGCGATGTAGACCTTGGCCGTTTTGAATATTTCTTTGGCTTCCAGGAGAGAGAGAGAGAGAGAGAGAGAGAGAGAGAGAGAGAGAGAGAGATTTCCTTCCTTTTCTAGAATGCTTCTTCAGTTAAAATTATTACTCCGACGAATTTTTTTGCGGAGTTTGTATTGTATCTATAATTATTCTCGTAATTTAGTTCCCCCGAGTTCGAATTCATAGGCCACTTTCGAAAAAAAAAATGTTGGGCACAACGAAAATTGGGTTTAAAATGATACTTAGTCGACTAAAATGGTTCGTAGAGTAATGTTAAGATTACAGCCTTTCTACAAAAAGGATACTTAGATTCCTGAAGTAGTAAATAAAGGAAAAGACTGTGATAAGAGTAGTATAATAAAAATAAAACCTGTGAATATTTCAAAATGTGCACTAAATCTAATAGAGAATGTTAACTTGCATAATGGAGATGCAATTATTAAGGTAAAGCAATGGAATGCTATTGGAAGAAGATGAAATAGTAGCGAATAGTAGTTTAGAAGTAGAAAATACACTTATAGAAGAATATTTACAGAAGAAACGAAAAGGGGGAGTGGTAAATAGTCATAAGTTTGCCTACTATGCATTTCTTGGTCGTGTCCAATTGATTTTTGCTGATAAAATCCTACCAAAACATCGGATATGGGTCACATGTTGGAAATAGGTATTTGAAGCCACAGCCTAATTGGCAAAAAATAATGTGAATAATAAAGGCACTTACCAGAGTAAATCTAAAAAGTTGAAAGGGTAACTTAGCTAAATTGAGACGCACCCAGAGAGAGACTATGTAGTCATCATTACTGAAGGCCCTCCCACTCATTGATACTCTACTGTAGTATGACGTAGTTACTATACACTCCAGTCGTTTAGCCACTTTATGAATGAAGACACACAAACAGCTACCCTATACACTTCTCTCTCTCTCTCTCTCTCTCTCTCTCTCTCTCTCTCTCTCTCTCTCTCTCTCTCTCTCTCTCTCTCTCTCACACACACACACACACACACATATATATATATATATATATATATATATATATATATATATATATATATATATATATATATATATATATATATATATATATATATATATATATATATATATAACGGATTTTGAGCGAAGCGAAAAATCTATTTTTGGTTGAGATGGCCATGTCGTCCTGATGGAAGTTCCTAGAGGGTAGCTTCCTAGGGTATATTACAACTACGGCGATATTCCCAGAGAATTTACCTTAAGGTACCCAGAATTCTAACTCCTGGAGCGAATATCCCTCATGAAAGGGATATCGCGACATATCGGAGGACGTATTCTTGACATGCCACATGGCAATCTGCACCCCAAACAGAGATTACGTATCGAGGGGTCAATTGGCAAGAAACGAAAACGGGAAAGAAAAAGGGGGAGCCGCTCCCAAGGCTCCCTATTCTCCAGTTTCGTAAGCGTGCCTGGCGCCAATCCTGGCGCCATCTGTATTCCTTGTAGCGTACACGAGGTGCTACAGATACTGTATGTAGGGAGGGGTCCTACAGCCCTTTCATAGAAAGGGAAGGGCGGGTCCATCAGGACGACATGGCCATCTCACCCAAAAATAGATTTTTCGCTTCGCTCAAAATCCGTTTTTTGGGCTCAAGCCATGTCGTCCTAATGTAAGTATACCAGAGCATTACTGTATCTGTGGATTCTCAGAACGTGCCGTACTCCCCGGAGGTAATTTTTCCCGGTCGACTAGACCTAGAGACCTAAGATGTTACCGTTATACATCTTTTCAACTAACTATAAACTATGTTAGAGCTTCCTGCCCCCTACAGGGAAGAGTCCTACTAGACTCTGGAAAAGTCTCGAAGAGTACATATACCTATGTATGAATACCAGGCAAGCTAATATAGTGGTCTCGCCCTATATTAAGTAAAGCATAGTTTGTAAAGAACCACTGCGTCAATATGAAATATCGACCAGTTCTCCGCACAATACTTGTATTGGACAAAGGTTTATATCCGCATAGGAGGATACTAGTAAAACCGCCACCGTCCCCTTATGGGACGGAGTCCTCCCGTTAAGGGAAAGCATAAACCATTGCAACATAGCTTGCATAAAGGAACAATTCTATTAGAATTATCCCAGATAAAGTACATAGAATGAATGCTCAATTATACCAATAAATTGACACAGGTGAAGGAGACGCAAGGTTCTCAAGAACAAGTTTATTGACGGACAATAAATAGACATGTTAACAACAATTATATATATATATATATATATATATATATATATATATATATATATATATATATATATATATATATATATATATATATATATATATATATATAAGAAGAGGATAACCCAAAACTTTAAGTATAAGTATGATAGTAAACAGAACTTGTTTATCTGAAAGGAAAAACATTAATGCCACTTTTAAGATACCGAGGTATCAAAGTCATAAAAGTCTGTATTACAAATCAATCACATTAGCGTTAGAAACGCTCGGAACACATGTCTGCACTTATGCTAGGTTCACCTTTGGAAATGGAACAGTCTACGTGGGCAACTCAGTGCCCTCACTTAGTTTGTAGTACAGTATGTAACTACACACTCACCCTGGAATTAATCGTCCCAATTAAAACCACTGTTCCTCGCAGAGTTAAAGAGTAGGGTTAACGACGCGACCCACTGCTACCACAGATCTCTTTAGTTCCTCTACTTGCTTCGCATAGTGGCGAAAGAACACTCTGGAAGACTTCCAGCCAGTGTATGAACGGAGATGTTCAAAATCCATACAATTAAAGAAATTTAAGGATGAGGCAACTTTCCTCGGATCGTGACCTGCGGGTGTACTGTCAGGATCCGCTCTGCGAATAAAATATGTGATTTTCTCTCTGAGTTGATTCAGAGATAAATTTGAGCCTGATGTTTCTCCCCTGAATAGTTGACCACCCTTGAAGTCTGAAGTTCTACGAAGATAGACCTTTAGGCATTCTACTGGACATAGAGATGCATCTTCTTTCAGAGGGCAGATTCTCCAGGGACCCCACCTGTTGGTGGGTAACTCATTCTTGGCGAGAAACGTAGGATCCGGAAACAGGTTCAGTTCTCCCCCATCCAGGAACTGAACACGACCTGCCTCTCTCGAGAGGGTTACAATCTCACTAACCCTGGCCCCGGACGCGAGTGCAAATAGGAAAATAACTTTTTGTGTCAAATCCTTTAACGCACACTCCTCATTGCTCAACAGAGAAGCGAAAGGAAGAACTTTGTCTAAAGACCATGAAATGGGCTTTGGAGGTGCTGAAGGTCTGAGCCTAGCGCAGGCTTTCGGAACTTTATTAAAGATCTCGTTACCTAGGTCGACCTGGAAGGCATATAGAATGGTTCTTGTCAAAGCAGACTTACACGCCGAAATCGTGTTAGCTGCCAACCCTTGACCATGGAGGTGGATGAAGAAAGATCAGCAGAAGTCTGTCGAGATCTCCTGCGGATTCTTCGCCTTGACAAAGGCCACCCATTTTCTCCAAGATGACTCATATTGCCTTCTAGTAGATTTGCACTTATATTCCTCTAGGAAGTCTATGCTGGCTTTCGAAATCCCGAAACGCTTTCTCACCGCTAGGGAGAGAAAATCATGAGCTGCAGGGTCCGGGTTTTCTGTAATAAAGCGCAGAAAGTCGACTTCTGGACTCACTGGGTCAGAACTGGATCTGGTAGCGGTACAAACTTCAGCCGTAGTTCCAATGCCAGGGGGAACCACACGCTGTTCGGCCACTTGTGGGCCACTATTGCCGCTACCCCCTTGAAGGATCTCAGTTTGTTGAGGACCCTCAACAGAAGGTTGTGAGGAGGGAACAGATAAATCCTGGACCATCTGTTCCAGTCGAGGGACATCGCGTCCACTGCTTCCGCTAAGGGGTCCTCGTACGGGGACACGTACAGGGGCAACTTCTTGTTGTCTTTCGTCGCAAAGAGGTCTATCTGCAGTTCTGGGACTTGATTCAGAATGAAGGAGAATGATCCTGCGTCTAAGGACCATTCTGACTCTATCGGTGTGAACCTGGATAGAGCGTCCGCTGTCACATTGCGGACTCCTTGAAGGTGAACTGCCGACAGGTACCACTTCTTCTTTTCCGCCAATCGGAAGATGGCCAACATCACCTGGTTGAGAGGTGGTGACCTCGATCCTTGTCGATTCAAGCATCTCACAACTACCTCGCTGTCCATCACCAACCTTATGTGGATCGTGTGACGCGGGGAGACTTTCTTTAAGGTAAGGAGCACTGCCATAGCTTCTAGAAAGTTTATGTGAAAGGTCTTGAATAGCTTGGACCAAGTCCCCTGGACTTTTTTCCGATGAGAGTGACCTCCCCATCCCTCCTTCGAGGCGTCTGAGTGAATCGTCACCGACGGGGGAGGTGGCTGAAGAAGAACCAACTTCTTTAGATGTCTGGCTTGGGACCAAGGCCTGAGAAGAGTACGTAGCCGAAGCGGAACTGGTCTTCTCAGATCTCTTCGCGCGTTTGATGCATAACTTCTCCAAACTCCGGTTGCATCCTTTAGCTGTGCTCTTAGCACTGGGTCTGTCACCGAAGCAAACTGGAGAGAGCCCAGTACCCTCTCCTGTTCGCGTCTTGATATCCTTTCGGAATCTAGAAGTCTCTTGACAGTACCCGCTATCTCCTTCCTTTTCTTCGCCGGGATGAAGAAGCGGTGTGACGTTAGGTCCCAGTGGATTCCCAGCCACTGGAATTTTTGAGATGGAGAAAGTCGAGACTTTTTTCTGTTGATCTTGAAGCCTAGATACTCTAGGAACTGGATCACTTGACTGGAAGCTTGCAAGCATTCTGTCTCGGATGCTGCCCACACCAGCCAGTCGTCCAGGTAGGCTACTACCTGAATTCCCTTTAGGCGTAATTCTTTGAGAGCTACGCTCGCAAGCTTCGTGAAAATCTTTGGGGCTATATTTAGCCCGAATGGCATGGCTCTGAATGCGTATAGTCTTCGTTGTAGCCTGAACCCTAGGTAGGGGGAGAGTCGACGGTTGATTGGAATGTGCCAATAGGCGTCTGACAAGTCTATAGAGACTGAGTATGCCCTCTTGGGCAGTAAGGTCCTTATGTGTTGCAGTGTTAGCATCTTGAATTTGCAATTCACTATGAACTTGTTGAGTGGCGACAAGTCCAGAATGACTCTGAGCTTTTCCGAGTCTTTCTTGGGAACACAAAACAGCCTCCCTTGGAATTTGATGGACTTCACCCTTCGGATCCCTTTTTTCTCCAACAGTTCTTGAACGTACTCCTCCAGAACGGGGGTGGAGTGTTGGAAAAACCGAGAGCACGGGGGTGGAGTGCTGCACCAGCTCCGTTCTTGAGTAGGCTGTGGGCCCAGGGATCGAAGGTCCACCGATCCCGAAAATTCTGAAGTCTCCCTCCTACCGGCATCATCTCACTTGGACTGGCGTCCTGAGGTCTTGCCTCCCTGACCGCGACCACCCCTGAATCCCCTTCCCCTTGAGGGGTGCCTAGACGAGCCTCTGGCTGCTCCTCTAGGCTTTGCTCGAAAGGAAGTAGACTGCCCTTCGAACGTTGGGGTGAATGCCGTGGACTGTGTCGACACAGCCTGGGGTACCCACTGGAATGTGGTCGGGGTTTGTGCCACCATCTGGGGCACTGAAGGCAATGGCAATTGCAGTTGCTGTTGCTGTCTAAGAGGCTTGGCTGGCCGAGACGGTAACCTAGTCCTCATAGTCTTCCTCTTTGGTTGAGGACCCTCATCCGGGGAAGACTTTCTTTTGATAGCCAGGCCCCACTTCTGGAGAAGGTTTCTATTCTCCGAGGCGGCCTTATCAACAACTTCTTTGACCAATTCGGTAGGGAAAAGGTCTTTGCCCCAAATGTTGGAGGAGATTAGTTTCCTTGGCTCGTGCCTCACCGTAGCCGAGGTGAACACGAACTCCCTACAAGCTCTCCTCGCCCTGACGAAGCTATAAAGATCCTTCGTCACTGTGGCCAGATGAGTCTTGGCCACTACCATGAACATTTCATGGACCTTGGGGTCACTTGCCATCATCTCAAGAGTAGTCTGAAGAGACATTGAGGCAGCCAGTCTTTCTTTTGTCTCGAGCTCTCTCCGCAAAAGAAAGTCAGACAGCTTAGGGAGGTACTCGCCGAACTGACGTCCGGCAATATCAGCCTCCAACTTCCCAACTGAGAACGTAAGATGGACGTCCTTCCAGTCTTTGTGGTCCATAGGCAGGGCCAGCAACAAGGGTTTATACTCCTCCATGGAGGGGCAAGGCTTGCCGGCCTCGACTGCTTTTAGTACAGCCGCAAACCCTTTCTGTAAAAAGGGGAAGGCTCTAGCAGGAGAGGACACAAAGGAAGGGAGCTTCTTACTCAATGCAGCTACCTTTGAGTTCGAGAAACCCCTCTCTTTCATCGAGGATGAAAGCAAAGCTTGAGCCTTAGCATGGTCCATCACTATGACCTCCTTCGGCTCTGTCTCCTCCTTTGAAGCTGGTTCCTTCCTCAGCCGGACATAACAGTCCGGATATGACCCCTTGCTGGGCCAGAATTCCACCTCCTCTAGGGGAACTGAACCCAACTTATCCGAGATGACGATCTTTCTAGTCGTCATCGGCATGTGCTCAGCATACCTCCATGGGTTAACATCTGAGCACAAGGGAAGGTCTTTCACACTGAGCCTTTTCTGGGGCCCATGTGATGCTGCAAGGCTCTGCATCCGCAGTTCCATTGCAGCCGCCTTCT
The DNA here is from genome assembly GCF_036898095.1 of Palaemon carinicauda. NCBI lineage: Eukaryota > Metazoa > Arthropoda > Malacostraca > Decapoda > Palaemonidae > Palaemon > Palaemon carinicauda. The sequence continues at coordinate 126,668,206 of NC_090730.1, forward strand.
CCTGATTCTCCTTCTGCATTTGTTGGATCATTCCAACAATGGAGGAGAGGGCCTGTCCCAGCTCTACTGGGAGAGCGGACGATGTTGAGGAAATAGGCTCCGGGATCTGAACCGGAGTAGCCGACACCTCGTCGGCCTCTTCCTCTACAATGTCTGGGGCTTGAGCTTCATCCTGGCCTCCTGCCAGGAGGTCTTCCTCCAGACGTTCGTCCACATCAGACATCCTGTCATCCAACTAGATGTCTTGCAAAGCGACCGCGACTTCAGCATCCACCTGGATCTGAACTTGGGGGATCTCCTCTTGAGGCTGGGGAATCACTGCATCAGCTGATGCCTTAGGGAAAAGATACGCCCTCATCTTCTCACTTGGAAGATAAGGTCCAGAGGTGTTCTTCTGGAAGCCCCTTACCCAGGTACGAAGCTTCTCCTTTGCTATATCCCTTGATTCCGCCGTCCTAGGGGAATCAAAGGCCTCAGTAATCAGGTTAGTGCACACAGTACATACCTGAGGGTCCCAATACTGGAGATCACCCTTGGAGACAGCGCATGCTGCGTGCCTCCTACAAAACTCATGTCCGCAGAGGTTCTTACTGCGGACGTTGCAGAAAACACTTCCGCAACTCGGAGGGTCCTCCTGTAAAGAGAAGAAATTTCCATGAGTATCAAGTGAACTACGTATCACTGGATATGCACAGTTTAGCATAACAATTCAGAAAGGAAAGACACACATTTGTGTTTCCTTCACAACCAATTGTTGCAGCCTTCCAGATAATAAAATCGTATGGTTAATCTCTTCTAGAATAACCAATGAAAAGTTTCCAGAGGAAACAGGTGTAGCTCACACCTAAGTAATGATTTTAAAATCATGGATAATAGACAAGAAAGAACTCACTTTCTTATCTGTAAGGCAACAGCAAAGGGCTGTGCAAGACAACACAAAAGTGTTAGAACACACAGTGCTCTACCAAAACTTATACTATAGTTTTCTTCTTACAGTATATGTTATACTGAAGAATACTGGTACAGTATAGAAGGTTATGTGCCGGCCACCATAACTAGCTTTAAAGTATACTACTTAACAGCTATAAGGCGGCAGAACGCTGGTTCAAATGCATGTGCCGGCCGGCAGTAACTGCCAGCCGGCAACAGCCAATGTCGGCCGGCAATGACTGCCGGCCGGCAATTACACAAGGTAGTACCCGGCTGCCGGCCACTGCTCATAGCGACCGGCAGACAAGGGCTGACATTAGCCGGCCGGCAAAAGTAAACAACCGATGCCGGCCGGCAGCAAAAGAACCAGAGGACTACGACTGCCCGGCTGCTGGCCTCATAGGCCGGCAGCCGGGTCGGGTACAGCACTAGAAGAAAACAGCATGGATGCCGGGATAAGAGCGTAAACTACCTCCAAGCCCGGCAATCCGAAAGAGTGCATATAAGGAAGGGGAGAATCTAATTCAGTCTTCCTGACCAATGCCGTCTGGCTCTACAGGCAGGCATGGATGAGGGACCAAGGGAGGTCCGGGCAGCACTCAAAGCAGAAGACCCGTGCCGGCCGGCAGACTCTGCCGACCGGCAAGGGACTGAGTCAATTCCACATCCTAACCTATCCTAGGTCCAGATGTAGAATGACGTACAGTACTGTAATGGCTAGGCCATTACGGAGATAGAGGGGGAAGGGACAAAAGAGGGTCCTACCAACCTTGCTTTAGTGAAGGATCACCCGCAGCCAAGAAAACTCATCTTAGCCTAAGGGAGATCCAAGGAGGGAGGCCAGCAATACTTGCCAGCTCCCAAACAACCAAAGCAAGGAAGGTGTTGCTACTCCCAGGGAAAGAATCTTATCCTCCCCCGAGAACAGCAACAAGGACTAGTCTGCTAGATCACAAAAGAAGGAATCATCTCGTACAGAAACCTTCGGTAGTGACCTAAGGAGGCTAAGCCTCCTATGTCTGTGTCAGGCCAGCGAGGGAGACTCTACCCCAAGCCAGACAAACACAGACTCAGACTAAAAACTCTGTTGTTCTGTCCCTCTCTGAAACCAGACTTACTGGAACAGGAAGGTACAGTAACACCCCAGTATAGTTTTATCGAAAGTTAATTCAGATAAACCACTTAGGGATAAGCCCAAGGATTAAACAGAGGGAAAGGGATTGCATACCTTCTCCGAAGAAAAGAAAGCAACCGGGGAGTATGAGAAAGTATACTAAGGCTCCATAAGCAACTTAGCCTAGGCACCAAGAGAATCGATTACCTAAATCACCGAAACTCACTCGTATACTATCTTGGAAATATTCAACATAATCTTAAATGTATAAAAAACAGCCTAAAGCTTTAATAAAATTTTAATACACTCGGAAAAACCAAAATCATGCATGAAGTACTAGGACCAAACGACTAGGCTACATGGCCTAGCGTAGGCCAGAGTTGGCGAATACTTCGCCAAAATAATACTAAAGCACGAAAGGGAATCCCATGTAATGCTAAATAGCTAAAATTTATTAAAGCAAAACAACCGGGAATGTCGCTCTGGCTAACTAAAACTCATACCTAGCGAGCGACAGCGTCCATGACGCCTCCGGTAGGCAACGGCTCTTGTAACAAAGATTAATACTATTAATCACATAAAAATTTACCAAGAGCCTACATTTATACATAAAAGAAATGGTACTCAACTTATCAGAGGCCGACGAAGTTGGAGAAGCCTTGAAAAACTGAATAAAACCAAGATTTGCGAGAAACACAGGAAAAAACACCGAGTTGTTAAGCTACCCAAAAAGGAATACAGATGGCGCCAGGATTGGCGCCAGGCACGCTTACGAAACTGGAGAATAGGGAGCCTTGGGAGCGGCTCCCCCTTTTTCTTTCCCGTTTTCGTTTCTTGCCAATTGACCCCTCGATACGTAATCTCTGTTTGGGGTGCAGATTGCCATGTGGCGTGTCAAGAATACGTCCTCTGATATGTCGCGATATCCCTTTCATGAGGGATATTCGCTCCAGGAGTTAGAATTCTGGGTACCTTAAGGTAAATTCTCTGGGAATATCGCCGTAGTTGTAATATACCCTAGGAAGCTACCCTATAGGAACTTCCATCAGGACGACATGGCTTGAGACCAAATATATATATATATATATATATATAGGAGATCAGTAAAATAGGTAAATTGTTAAATATGGTTGATGAAGCTAGTCAGTGAGATAGTTTACAGTCAAGAAAAAATCTGTCATCTCTTATTCTTATTGTGAAAACTTAGATATACACAAATATAAAACAAAATATTTTTATATCTCATTTTTTTTTCCAAACTCGTCATTCAAGTATGACCCCTATAAAAGTTAATTTAGGTATCCTGTCTGAATCATTTGGTGTTTGTGCATGATTTGTTATCCACTTACCTGTTAATATTAATCATATGACGCATGCGATTATTTTCTTTATTGCATACAGTACTGCAAAAAACACGCTGCACAGAAGCAGTTTGCCAGGCCTGCCATTAGTGAAGCACCAGACAGCAGTCACGTACAACAGATTGGCTTTGACGTATGAATGCTCTGCTGTCCTCCTCCTGTTATGGTCGTGTTTACTATTGTGAATGGAAAGTTTACTGGGTATTACGTCTGATGTCATAGTTCACGTCACAACTAGCCTCTCTCTGGGTGCGTCTACATTTAGCTAAGTTACCCTTTCAATTTCTTATACTTACTCTGGTAAGTGCCTTTATTATTGACATTAGGCATTATTGCATATTTTTGCCGATTAGGCCGTGGCTTCAAATACCTATTTCCAAAATGTGACCCATATCCGATGTTTTGGTAGGATTTTATCAATGAAAATCACTTGGACACGGCCCTGAAAAGCATAGTAGTTCATTCTTAAGCTAATGTGAGGAATAAAGAAAAGTATGAAAGGGCCACAAATGTACTACGTAAAGTAAGGGGTGGTAAATTGAAGTTAAGAACTTTGGCATGTCGAATCAAGCAAAGAGAGGAAGCTATAATAATAAGAGGGAAAAAAAAACTTTGCAGCCATGCAGATGAAATATATTGATTTACCAAAATAAGACCCTTGAGTGACACTGCTAACATTAGCCGAGCATGATTACTTCCTGACATTACCACGATAAACTTTTTCTGCTGTTTCTGTTACCCGGTTCCATTCTTTCACTTAAGTATATATCTAGGTACTTATGTGTAGAGATCCATGTACATGTTCATAAAAAATATATACTTAATAAGATAAGGGAATATATACATATATATGACTATACATATATATATATATATATATATGTATATATATATATATATATATACATATATATATATATATATATATATACTATATATATATATATATACATATATATATATATATATATACACATATATACATATATATATATATATATACACACATATATATATATATATATATAATTTATATATATATATTTATATATATATATATATATATACACACACATATATATATATATATATATAATTTATATATATATATTTATATATATATATATACACACATATATATATATATATAATTTATATATATATATTTATATATATATATATATATATATATATCACTCACTCACTAAATCCCGTCCTGAATTCTCCGGGTTGGGTCCTGCATCTGATATCGCCATTCTCTCCAGAGACTCCTATCCAATGCCATCTGTGCCAGCTGCTGAAATGTCTCGCCTCTATTTACTTTCTTGAAGGTTTTCACCCATGTATCTCTTGGTCGTCCTCTCGGTCTATTTCCGGCCACTTGACCATGAAGCACTATCTTTGGCCATCTGTCCTGTTCCATCCTCTGTACATGCCCAAACCATCTCCTCTGAATATCTTCCACTCTAATCAGAATTGTGTCCTCGACACCAGCCATTTCTCTCACTCTCTCGTTCGTAATTCTGTCCTCCCATCTTACACCACAGATTCTTCTCAGACATTTCATTTCAAAGGATAATAACTTTTTCTCTTCTCTCTTCTTCAGTATCCAGCATTCAGCACCGTATATCACTGTGGGGATTACTATTGCTCTTAATAACCTAATTTTCAACTTAATCGATATATTTCTATCTTCCAGATTCTTCTTAGACTTCCAAATGCTTTCTGGCCACTTGAGATTCGGTCTTGAATTGCTCTTTCCATCTTTCCATCTGCTGTGAAAAACACTCCCAAATATTTAAACTCATTGACTTGTTCCACTTCTCCCTCTGATAGCTGTATTTCTAAGGCCTCTCTCTGGCGTCCAATTTTCATACTTTTGGTTTTCTCTCTATTTATCACTAATTCATACCTACTGCACTGCTCCTCCTCCATTCTCAACACTCTCTGAAGTTCCTCCTTAGTTTCTGATAAAAGCACTATGTCATCTGCATACCTCATGTTAGATATTTTTGTCCCTCCTATATCTATGCCACCCTCATAATCTCCAAGTGCCATTCTCATAACCCATTCCATGTATAGGTTGAAGAGGTGTGGTGATAGTGGGCAACCCTGTATAACCCCACCAGTGGTTATGAACTCTTCTGTCAAACACTTTCCTTTTCTTACTCTAGCCGATGTCCTTTCATACAATCTCCTGATGGTTTCCAATATTTTTGGTTCTAATCCCCATTCCTTCAAAATCCTAATAATTCCTTCCCTCCATATAGTGTCTAACGCTTGCTTGAAGTCAATAAATACAGAGTACAGATCTTTTTCCTTCTCCCAGAATTTTTCTATGATTTGTGAGAAGGTGAATACATGATCGATTGTTCCTCTACCGGCCCTAAATCCTGCTTGACCCTCATCAATTATTTCCTCTTCTTGCCTTGCTATTCTACTTTGTATGATTTTTGCTAAAACTATATAAGCATGTGGTAATAGACTGATAGGCCTATAATTTTTGCATAAGGTGGTGTCCCCTTTCTTGTGTGTTGGAATTATAATTTTTTCAATACAATCATTTGGAGTTGCTTGTCCATCTACTATATCCCTACATAAATCACACAACCATCTTTCTACCATTTCACCGCCAGCTTCAAGCAATTCCTTTGGTAGTCCATCTATTCCTGGTGCTTTCCCACTTGACATAGCTCTTAAAGCTTTTCCCACTTCTTCTATCAGGAGATCTGGCGTTTCCTGTATGTTCCATAGCTCTCCTCTTAGTTCTGGATAATCTTCTCCAGTTACCCGTCTTCCCCTTCCTTTTAGTTGTTCCTCGTAGTGCGTTTTCCAGATTTTCTTAACATCAGCCGTTGCTGATACCTAGTTGCCATCTGCATCTCTTAAAGCAATTCCATTGTTTTTCCAACCGCTTGTTAATCTGTCTACTGCGGTGAATAGCTCTCTTGAATGGCCGTTTCTGAAACATTCCTCACATGTTTTACACAGGTCTTCTATCCATTTTATTTTTGCTCTTTTGCATTTATTGTCCACTGCTCTGCACTTTTGTCTATAACTTGCTTTGTTTTCTTGGGATGGGTTTTCATTCTTTGTCTTTTTTGCTTCTCTCCTCTCTTGGCATGCATCCAATACTTCCTCTGTGACCCACTGTTGCTTTGCTTTCCTTCTCCTTCCCAAAATATTGTCGGCTTCCTCTTTAATTATGTCTCGTCCCCGACGCCACTTTTCCTCTGTTGTCTCGAGTCCTATTAGTGGTTCAAAACGTCCTCCTACTCTTACTTTGAAGGCAGTTTTTACTTCCTCGTTCCTCAGTTTATCTAGATTATACCTGACTAGTTCTTGATTTCTTCCTCTGTCTGTCCGAAATTTAATACGGATGTTTGAAAGTAGTAGTTCATGTGATGTTCCAAAGTCTGCTCCCCTCATCACTTTTGTTCCCATCACTGATGTTTTCCATCTCTTATTTATAAGGATATAATCAATGCAGTTCTTATGAATTCCATCTGGGTGTGTCCATGTGTATCTGTGCTGTTCTCTATGATAAAAGTAAGTATTTGTTATACACAGTTGTTTACCCTGGCAAAATTCCAACATCCTCTGTCCTCTCTCATTTCTTTCACCCAAACCGAACTCTCCCATCACATCCTCGTAGCCTCTCCTGTCATTTCCGATTTTACTATTGAAATCGCCCATCACCATGACTACATAGCCTGTCTTTGTTGTCTCTATTTCCTCCTCTAACTGTGAATAGAAGTTTTCTACGTCTTCATCTTCATATGAGCTGTCTGGTGCATATACCTGAATAACCTTAAAATTCTTGTGCTTTCCTCTCAAAGTGACCGAAATTATTCTTGAGTTCACCGAATTGTGCTCCAAATAAGCTCTTTGTGCTCTTTTTCCTAACATTAGTGCTACTCCCTCTCTATGAATATTGTCTGTTCTACCTGAATACAATATTTTGATTCCTTCTGACATCATTTCACCTTCTCCCACCCAATGAGTCTCTGCTATTCCCAATACATCCCAACTGTATCTATTCATTTCTTCAATGGTACACCTAAGTTTTACTGGTGCAAAGAGCGTTGTTACATTTACAGTTCCAACTGTTGTTATTCCTTTTGCTGACCACATTGCCAATTTCTCACCACGAGGCTGTGGTTTAGGACCTCGGGGCGCGTCGGTTCCCTCGGACGCGGTAGCCATACTACTAATCCTTGACATCTTTTTCATGCAGGTTTCTTGGCTAATGAGGTAGCCGGCTAGCCACTCCTCTGCTATATATATATATATATATATATATATATATATATAAAACTGTATATACTGTATATACATAACCTGTTCGATTTCCACATATAAGTAGGTCAAGTTTAATGATGAAGAGGGGAGCATAAAGACTTTGAATCGTCTCCCATCTTCATTTTATAATAAACCAACGTTTAGGGAGTTCATTCTCATCCTTAAGTCTATATATAAAAAGCATGAAATTATGTTTACATTAGAAATCAGTCTGATCCTTCCATTTTTTTCTTAAAATACTTATATGGTAAAGAAAAATGAAAGACTTTAGTAAAATAATAGAGTACAAAAATCCTTTCAAAAGATGTTGTAAAAAACAGTAAAAGTATTTCTTGAGAAAGCAATATTAGCATAAAAAATACAGATCAACAACGAAGGCAGAGGTGTTGGTAATAAACAGATAGTTAATATGTAATGGTGTGGAGGAGGTTCGATTGTTTAAGAAAGGTGACAGATTCCTGGTGTAAAGAGACTCCAAGAGAAGGAGCGAAAGACCGTCAGATGTTTGGGAGAGGATTTCGAAATGGTCGTTCTGGATATGGGTTTTGCATGAATTTCAATGATCTCTTATGGATGAAAGTTTTTTTGAATTTAGTATATACACACACACACACACACACACACATATATATATATATATATATATAAATAACCTAGATATGCATAATCATGTTCATATAGTATATCTCCCCTATCTCTGTCTATATATATATATATATATATATATACACATAAGCTATGTGTTTGTATTATATGTGTACATATATAATGCACTGTAAAATGAAAAGGAATATCACCTTCATATGGGAAATTAGGTTTATAGAATAATATATGTAGATTATCGTATGCATAAAATGCTTTGCCGTTTTAGCTCTTAATTTACTTATCTACAACAGTAGCACAAAATATATCACAAAAGTATGAACAATGCCATTCAAAAACCAATCTAAAATTAATTACAATCAGCAAATTACTGTTTCCCGCGCACATATATATGCATGCGTTCAGAAATGTAGTGATTCATGGGAAAAAAATATATGTTAAAGAAGATAGGAGGAAGTTCCTGTTAAACAACACATTTGTATCTACATAAAAATATACATAATCTGCTTAGCTAAACGTTTTTTAATTTGTACGTAAAAAGAAAAGGACTTATAATATATTTTGAATTTACGTTTTTTTTTTCTTTGCTGAAAGCAATATTTACTTAATGATGATTATAAAGTAGTGAAATCTAAGGAAGCGTGAATTTAAAAGCCTTTTTGAAAATAAATAACAGATCTATTAAAAAATGCACCTTTCTTTTGTTAATTGTGTATTAATGAAACTTACTAAATTCTTCATATGAGATATAGACTTAATTGAAGATCGTACAGAAATAGGAAATTATGATTAATAATCGACAGACTCCATTGTTAATTCTCATTAAATGTCAACATAATCTGGGTTATCCAGAAATAAGTACTGATCCTGATATAGTTATTGAAAAAATTCTGTAAAATTTAAACACATTAACAGTGTGAGAAGGTTTACAGTATAATAGAAATGGAAGTTTCAAATTGTAAATTGAATATTAGTTGTGTAATAATTTTTCTAGAATCATAATTTTAAATCATTCCAGTAACATTTCTTTCTATTAGCATAATTATGATTACGTTGTTAAATACTCGATCACTTTAATGTTGCAGGATTATATTTATTTTTTTCTAATGTTTGCCCCCAAAATATCCACTTAAATTTATGTACTGAAATTTCGAAATAATTTATTCATCATTTACATATTATTCGTGTTTTAAAGAAACGCATAAAATCTGCTTACGAATCACTATTGTACTTTTAATTTTTTTTATTTTATTTTATTTATTTTTTTTTTTTTTTGTATTTCCTGACTGTTGCGTAGTAAGTAATTTTACAATTTTCTTCTTGAAATAAATCTTATCATAGTTTATAAATGTACAATAATCTTAAATGTTGCTTGAAATGATGTTCTTATATTCTCTAGATGTGCAACAATGGATTTACAAAAATATTTTTTTTACTTCATCCCCACGTAGCATTACTTAAAAAGAAACATTCTACTTAACAACAAGGAAAATAAAGGATATGACGTAGTGTGAAAAATTAAATGATAGCGGCAATACCATTTTTATGGTATCAGGTTAATTTACCATTCGCATATTATTCTTTTTTCCGTAAAGCATACTTCCTCGCTTCACCCTTTTATACTTCATAGTCATTTATTTTTTTAAGAATAAGTAAATGAATAATCAAAAGATAAAAACCTGCATAAAATTTATTTAATTCTTTGCTCATTAACCATATGTCAATATTCAGCCCCGCCAGCCATTAAAATAGAATTAATATTCCAATTACAACTAATAATGTGAAATGAAGATCTTACAGCAATCAAAAGAGACTCTTCAAACACTGACAATGAAATGGAACATTAAATAATCAGTCACTACTGCTGAATTCAATAACCTGATGCCAGATAGTCAAGTAAATTATCAGAAAAATCAGACGTCCAGAAATCTGGTCTGCATAGCATATACTGTAACGCTTTCTTTAGTTTTGTTTTAGTAAACCTCTCTCTCTCTCTCTCTCTCTCTCTCTCTCTCTCTCTCTCTCTCTCTCTCTCTCTCGTTTGTTATGCATCAAGAAACAAAATATCTTGTTAGCTATAACTTTTTAGGATTCCCAGCAAGTGTGTTTTAAATATCTAACACGCAAACCATCAAATCTCAAATTCGCTTATTTTTAGTTGAAGAAAACGTCTTTATTATATTGCTTTCTCTTTTTCCAAATACAAAAGTTAATGCGCTCGAAAGAAAAATGTCACTAACTATAACTGTTGGTAAAGAACTCTAACAGATACTTACTTAATTACTCGAACACAAGAGGGCGATGAATGAAAGAGGTGGGGGAGGGAAGGAGAACGTCTTTCTATGTAACCACGAGTTAAAAGGTAACGAGGAAGTAATGGATAGCTTAAGTCAATAAAACATTCAGAGCAACGTCAAGGGGGATTCTGCCTGATCTTTTGTTCTCATAATTATTCCATTCACTTTAATGTTGAGATGCGAAAGGTCTCATTTCAGCTACGCACCGAATTACCAGAAAGGTCAAGTTTGATCATTGACAGAATTTCACTATATTTCATTCAGTATCATTCAATTACGCGTAACAACAATTTCAATGACGACCTCCACTCAAACCAAGCTAAAGGGGAGGGTGAACGGGAAGGCTTTATACTTCAGATCGCATATTTTTTTTTTTTTTGCTCTTTTTTTTTTTTTTGGTTAACTGTGAATTCCTTTTCTAATATAAGTGCGTATCTTGAAAATATTAGGAGTGTGTTCGCGTATATGTGTAATTATTCATGTTTATTTTCTAAAATGTGTAACATTTTAAACGGAACATGAGGCTAGATATTACATATTGAAAGGCCTTCGCCTTCAAGACCAAAATCACAAGTCATTGATTTCCCAAAATGTATGTTGCGCGTTTCGTCTTAAAACGATGAAAACAATGGCTGCACTGATGCTATATTTATTCACAGAGATTGCAACAAGTCATTCGGAATTCTTAACAGGTGCTGAGCAAGAAAATTCACCTGTTTCTTTAGCTTCTTTACCTCCTAGCAATTAGATTGCCGTTCCTTTTAAAATTCTATCTTAGAAAACACCAAAAATTAAATGTTTTATTCGTAATGAACATCAAAATGTCTAATACACTTTGCGTGTATTAGTTACATGACAAATGTCTCTGACATCAGACCAGTAGACATCTGATATATATATATATATATATATATATATATATATATATATATATATATGTGTGTGTGTGTGTGTGTGTGTGTGAGTGTGTGTGCGGGCGTGTGTGTATGTATATATATATATATATATATATATATATATATACATATATATATATATGCATATATACATACACACATATATATATACTGTATATATATATGTGTATATACACACACATATATATATAATATATATATATATATATATACAGTATATATATAAATATATATATATATATATATATATATATATATATATATATTGAAGTATATTTATATACATGTGTATATATATGCATATACATATATATATATATATATAGTTGAAATATATATATATATATATATATATATATATATATATATACATATATATATTGAAAGATATATATATATATATATATATATATATATATATATTGAAAGATATATATATATATATAGATATATATATATATCTTTCAATATATATATATATATATATATATATATATATATACATGTGCATATATATATACATATATATATATATATATATATATATATATATATATATATATATATATAATATATATATATATATATACATGTGCATATATATACATATATATATGTATATATATACGGTGTATATATACATATACTATATATATATATATATATATATAATATATATATATGTAGATATATATATATACATGTGTATATATATATATATATATATATATATATATATATATATATTGAATTATATATATACATATGTGGTATATATATACATATACATATATATATACTTGTGTGTATATATAGTTATATATATATATATATATATAATATATACTGTATATATATACATATGTGTATATATATATATATATATATATATATATATATATATATATATATATATATACATATATATATACTGTATATATATACATATGTGTATATATATATATATATATATATATATATATATATACATATATATTTATATATATATATGTATATATATATATGTATGTATGTATGTATGTATGTATATATATACGTATACGCGTCTGTGTTTTTGACACATAACATACACATCTGAGAAATATATGATACTCCCTCGAATATCTTTAAGGTAACACCAAAACAGTAATCAATCTGGTTTAATTCTGACGTTGGCAAAAACTTGGTTATTCTGTTAATTAATCTCGGATAGATGACGTCTATCGTTGGTATTTCCGAAATGAACGTTGAAAATAACACTGCATTCAGCTTTGAATGAATAAGGAGCTAGTCTGTCCCAGAACAATAATAGAAATTGCTTGGCTTATTACTTAAATTTATGTGGTACAAAAAGGAGTCTGTGCTTGAATTCATCTTGTACCGCACGTGTTTCACACACATTTGTGCACTGTAACGGTGTTTTAATTTTATCCTTTTTTTTCTTTTTTTTTATTTTTTGTAGATATTGCTGTTTAAGCTTGCCTTTCACGCATAAATCTGTTTGATTTTTTTTACATTCTTGCTAGGATTCTCTTGTATATAAACTCTTTATTTGTTAAAATAAAGTCTGGGGTGATAAGGAAAGAGATAAGATAATGGCAAATAAGCTGAGAACAGACAAATATTCGGATGAGCTTCAAGGCTATATGAATATTTGGTAATTTAGAAATAATTTCCCCATTTTATGAACGAAATTTTCAAACCACCAGGGAAATATTAGGATTGAGAATGCGAGCTAGCTCCACTCACTGATTAGTTAGCCACCCAAATTCTTATAAAAATATATAAGAAAAAAAAATCCTCCTTTGCAGACAAGAGAAACTTTAAATCCCACAAACCTCTGCCATTTTGGTTTTGGCTAACGTACTATGTTTCTTCATTAAACACAATTGTGTTTAGAAAACCTAATATTTCCAGGGAGCCTATGGAAAATTACAGCAATATCTTATGGGAACATTGACTCTAGTTTTACCTGAATATTTTTTTTCTTAGAACCCAATAACTACTTGATATAAAGCCAAAAGGCAATCAAGTGAATAATCTTGTTGTACTGAACTATATTATTATTATTATTATTATTATTATTATTATTATTATTATTATTATTATTATTATTATTATTATTATTATTATTATTATTATAATTAGCTAAGCTCCAAGCTTAGTTGGAAAAGCAGGCTGCTATAAGCCCAAGGGCTCTAACAGGAAAAAATAGCCCAGTAAAGGAAATAATAAAATAAGTAAATTATATGAGAAGTAATGAACTTTTAAAATTAAATATCTTAAGACCATTAATAACTTTAAAACAAATATTTTATATATAAACTATAAAAAGACTAATGTCAGCTTGTTCAGCATAAAAACATATGCTGCAAGTTTAAACGTTTGGAGTTCTTCAGATTCAACTACCCGATTAGGAAAACCATTCCACGATGAAAGAAACTTTTACCCTCAAGAGCCTGAACAAGTGAAATCTGTAATACAAAGAAAGGCATTCTTAGGTCTCCCCACGAACCTATTTGGCACTGCCTCTAAGAATAGAAACTTTGCACCCATTTAAATAGGGTTAGAGTTCATAAAAATTAGGCATACACAGCAGTTTTCATATACTGTAAAGTGAACAGAAATCACAAAAACTATTTTCCCGTATTATTTTAACCATTATTTCATTATTAATCAGCTAACTGGCAGTTCTTTTGATCATATATCACTTCGTGTTCCCAATAACTTTTCTAATCTAATAAAACTGAATTTCCCACCAATTTCTTTCCGATTTCCAATATTGGTTACCTAGATTTTACATTCGTTTGTTGAGATATTTTATCTTTTGAAGACGAAACTCTTAAATAAAAGAAGCTTGATTTGGGAAAATAAGAAAGATTATTTCTGCTTTAAGAAAAGAAAATCGGTTACTATATAATCCTCTTATTGTCTCAGTAAGCCTGAGCTTTTGATGTATTTTGCTTGTTTTGGTTTCCTGGGAAAAAAGGAGAATATTTTTGTATTTAAAAACATATAGAAATTACATCCCGTTCGAACATATAATGGGAAAAAATTAATAATGCACATTTTGGATTTCTTATTTTGCCGGCATATTTAAAAAAAAAAAAAATGTTCAGTATCAAAGCTCAATAAAATGTTTCAATTATATGATAAAAGTTATTGTTGTTTTAATCCTTGAAATTTTCAAGCTGGTCGATAGGATAATAAGGTAGCACATACACAATTGGTCAAGAAAAAAAAAAAAAAAAAAAAAAAAAAAAAAAAAAAAAAAGGTTCCTAAAGTGCAAAAGCTGCTTATACTTTGAAAAACAAAAAACATAATAAGAAACATTCTTTTGTTGGCATAATTGAGACGTATTATCTTTCGAAGACAGAACTCATAATCAACAAATAAAACTTGATTTAGGTAAACAAGAAAGATCATTTCTGCTCTGAGGAAGGAAAATCCGTTAGATGAAAATATTTTTGAGAGATATTACATGGTTATCCTAATATTAGGCACAACTGCCAATATATCCAAAAATTTTCTTAAAATATATTTATTGCAAATCTTTTATAACACTCCATGAAAAGAGGACGTTTCACATATTTTTAGATTCAATAACAAATGTCTGTTTTGATTTATGTTTTACTCTTTCTCTCTCTCTCTCTCTCTCTCTCTCTCTCTCTCTCTCTCTCTCTCTCTCTCTCTCTCTCTCAAATAGCAGGAAAGCTATCCACTTGACCATACGGAAATAATATATTCTATTTACCTACATGCAACACAATAGTCTCTATACTTCGCACGAACGCATTTCATGCTTCTTTCATTAATAGACACACAATTAGATTGCATTTTATGGGAATTTATACGAATAGCCGATTATAATAGAAATGAAAATAAAAATAAAAATAAAAATGATAATGATAATGATAATGATAATGATAATTTTAATGTTAATGTTAATGTTAATGGTAATAATAATAATAATAATAATAATAATAGTAATAATAAATTATTATCATTATTATTACTATTATTATTAACATTATCATTATTATTATTATTATAATTATTACTATTATAGAGTTAAATCCACACCTTAGGTCAGGAATAAAAATTTTCATTATAATAATTTTAATAATTTTAATAATAATAATAATCTTATTAATTTTAAAAAACAATAATAATTTTAATGGATCGAATCCGGGACCCCTTTGACAAGTCACACGAGTCATTCCAGAAAAGTCACAGAAGTAAAACACAATGACAAAAATCTCAAATAAAATTCCTGAAGAAACGCGTGATGGAAATCAATATGTTCCGCGTAACAAGTACTAATTCTCGTTTTTCAGATCAGAACTATTAACATTAGAATCCTGAATAGATCAAGAATGACGTCAAACCCACGAGATATTCGATTAGGTAAGTAAATAAGTAACCAAGAGAAAATATTACAGTAGTTTATTGGTTTTCAAGGCGACTGTACTGAATGGTTTGTGCACTTCTTTTATCTTACAGTTCATTGGATATGCATGACCCATATCCCATATAAATTCGTTGTTTAGATGTTGACTTAGCTCTCGTCAAACATCAGGGCACTATTTGACTTAGAGAATTGAAGAAAAGTAATAATATTCCAGTTTTGTAAAGGAGGAAAAGCTATTTCAACGACTGAAAAATGGATGAGTAATCTCCAATGGAGTACAGATACAGTACTTACATCAATGTACATTTTTGGGGAGTTGGGGGGCCTTCAAGGAAGATTTACTCATAAAATATTGAAAGATAAGCCGTATTAGAGAAGGTAGGACCAAGTTTTCGGAAGCCGATTGCACTCCTTAGAAGTTCGTGGTTAAGATTAAAGAGGAATGCTAGTTATGTTTAAGAAATCTTATCGCAAAATTATGAAATCCAAAAATAATTGACAGATGTATAAGAAGCGGAGGTGCATAACACTACTGACTCTTCACATATTATGTGAGATTTTAATTATAAAAAATTCCATGATAGACAGTTATTTATATTTACTCGGATAAGCTACGGAAACTCTTAATAATAATAATAATAATAATAATAATAATAATAATAATAATAATAATAATGATAATAATAATAATGATAATGATAATGATGATGATGATGAATAATTATTATTATTATTATTATCATTATTATTATTATTATTATTATTATTATTATTATTAACAAACGAATTACTTTACAAGAAAATTTCAGGATAAAATCTTCTCCTG
Source organism: Palaemon carinicauda (assembly GCF_036898095.1). Classification (NCBI taxonomy): domain Eukaryota; kingdom Metazoa; phylum Arthropoda; class Malacostraca; order Decapoda; family Palaemonidae; genus Palaemon; species Palaemon carinicauda. Next base: position 126,684,968 of record NC_090730.1, read on the forward strand.
ATGTAAGGTCTTCATATTCTGTGAAGTTTTGACTTCGTATAGTGTTTACCAAAGATTCCCAAAAATAGAAAATATGGAATGTACATAAATCGGATAGACAAATCCCATAAAGGCATCACCATTTCTGAGAAAATACAACGAAATATATGAATCATTTTCTTTTAATACCTCAATTATTATGTGTAATTATAATATTGCTTCGATTTTCAAAAGATGCGGAAGCATTGATTTATCGGTTTTCATTTTCATCTTCCATCAGCAGTTTGAAGTAAATGCCATTGGATTTAGAAAATCAAACAGGGAAAGAGACAAAATTGGTGAGTTGCCATTATTCTTCCCTTTGCAGAGAGGTCTGCCCTTACTTGTTAGATTCTTTATCTATATTCAGTATTTGCTCTCTCTCTCTCTCTCTCTCTCTCTCTCTCTCTCTCTCTCTCTCTCTCTCTTGGTCAAACAAAATTTATGACATCTAAAGCAATAAATTCACTGGCTGCAGTTAGCTATTTACAAACAGAAACTTATACCACTGGCCTCAAATTATGGCCCTTCTTTTATTCCAGAGGAAACGATAAATCTCGGGATTTTATACTACAGATAAAATATATACAATTTCAACTTCGAATTTAACCTTAAAACTACGTTTAATTCCAAGCCAATTCGAGACCGAACGCACACGGTAGAAAGAATCAAATTTCTAGTTAAAGCGTTCTTCTTTGATCAATCATTGATAAAGAATAAATACTTTTGATACATCGGTGATTTTGCCCACAAGCATTGAATAGTTTTAAACGTTCAAATGGTATTTATTCTTCTTTTGTTGTTTGCTGAATAACCTTCCTTACAATGAAATGGGGAATGAACAAGTGCAATGAAATGTCAAATTGATTATATACCATTTTTATATAATATTCTTTGGGAGAATTTGAAAGACCATACCTTTGTAATACAAAAGTAGAAATGTATCAGGATAAAAATAATCGAAAGTAAATGTTTTTCCTATCCCAAAATAGCGACCAAATGAGCGACGTTAATATTCTCATGATCCAGAAAACCCAAATCAGAAAATCCAGAAACAAATAAGAGCTCAAACATCTGATGTATAAAATACTGCATCTATTCGGTCAGAGATGATGGTTGCTACAGGTTCTCCTGAGATCTTAACCTCACTAAACATCACTTTACGTATATTCCAGAGAATTTTTCTATTTATAAATATTGGACTAAAGCTATTATTGATAGCTAGAGGGCTTTCATTCCAGATATTCCTTTTTTCATCTTTAGCGGTTGAATGAGATTAATATCTTACGTGAAGCTATTTTTCTGGCTTATCATAAATTTACAATTCACCTGTGCGCTACCGCATGTTGGATAACAATGATGTTCCCTCATCAATGTCATTTAGTGTGTAAAAGCGATATCGATTTCCTGGCATGTCAAAAAAACAAACAGTCTAACATTGTAAAGGTTCAAGGAGACTATTATATCTTCAGATGATAGTGTCTAATGGTATGTAGGTGTTTTCACTGTTTTAAAAGTGAACAGTTATGTCGCAAATTAAGTCTTACAGGGTTAGGGATGTTGGTAGTGTTAAAAATGTTTTAACCTTTTTTATACTTGAGAGAGAGAGAGAGAGAGAGAGAGAGAGAGAGAGAGAGAGAGAGAGAGAGAGAGAGAGATTTTGGTATAATTGATGAATTTCGTTACACATGACTGTAAGCTAAAGAGATATCCAGCAAATATAATGTATGTTTTATTCCTGTACCTACAAGACTTCAGTATTTCTTATTTAATGTAGTATACTTTATATTATTATTATTAGCATCCTAGTGTACTAAGTAAAAGATCTGAATCATTTGGTAAGCGTTCTTTTACGAAAAGGATATTACGTAGTATATAATTTAGCGACCACAGTCTTGTTGGTGCACCATGATGTGTCAATATTCATTAAGCTAACTATATATTAGGCTGAGAAGGCATGAAATTTTGAGGAACAGAATATTAATTTCTTCTCCAAAGAAAAACATACCTAATTAATTAAATAATTAATTAAATAATATTAGGTAGTAATTGCGGATTTCCTATGAGTCAAAAATAATTCTTTATAGTGAAATAGATTCACAATATTCAAAGCAAAAAAGTAGCTTTAGCGAAGATTAAAGAATATTATATCTAATTCTGAATCCATAAAGATAAGAACATCGTAGAAATAGCTTATTGAATCTCTTTATAAACCTACTTGGAAAGAGCTAAAAGTATATAACATTAGGAATGAAGCTGTAAGTTCTTAATTTAAGAAGTAGAGAATATTTAGTCAAACAAAGAAATCACCTTCTTCCCTTTAATTGCTCCAATAAGATTCTAAGATTAATTTTTGATATTGAAAGAAGTCATCGCTGAATAAAAACTGATATTTCATACGTAAAGAGCTAAAGTCTTATCTCGTACTCAGCGAACCAAATAAATTTACCATAATATCATTATCACTTGATAAAGAAGACTTTTTTGCCTTAATTTACTTTTCTCTTGATTCAATGATGTCCGAGGGACGAGTGCATATCATTGGGAACCGCAGGAGTACTACAACATGTGGAAGGGTTCTGGGGTTATGCGTTAGGCTAGGTTAGGTTAGCTATATTGAGTAACAGCAACAGTTCATGAAAATCCCAAATATACTCTTCTTCCCACCGCCCCCGACACCGCCCCCCCCCCCACACACACACAAAAAAGGGGGGGGGGGGGCGAGCTACACCACAGAACCAGACACTCAACTTTATTCAGAATATCTCCTTACTTGGAAGGCCTTATAATAACCTGGAGCGTTGGAAAACTTTAAATATTGCATCCAGGTTTATCAGATTCAAATTGAAAATCCTACATTTGCCAATCATGCTAAAGAAAAATAAAATTAAATTGAAAAAAAAAAAACTACATAAGTTTTAGAACAATGCTGAAATCAATAAAATGAAGCTGTCGCCTACTTTTACTTCAAAACTACCGTAAAAATATAATCCCTCCGTATACATATGCTCATCTCTCAAACGTTCATGTTAATAAAAAAAAGTCATCACCACATAACGCAATAAGAATCAGGTAAAAAATTTGAAATTCAATGTCAAAGTTTATAGTTATTAACTCAACGTATAACTTCGTTATTTCCCAACATACACAGATAATAATATTGTCCAGGACAAAATTGACATGACCTAGTACAAAGGATTGAATTCTGGTCATTTCATGTAGCTATTCAAGGGTTAAATGACTTATGATTTCCAATCTCTTTTAGTTCTTTATGCTTAACTCAAATTTGTCTCTACGGAGTCTCGCTCATTCCTGCAAACCAATATCGTTCAAGTAGTCATCTTCCTAAGTTTTTTATCATTAAAATTCTTTTTTATTAAAGGCCCCTCGTGAATGGCAGAAGCAAGGGGCAGTGACAACGCCCTAGAGACTGACCATATATGCATATGATCAGAACCCAAGACCCCTCTCCACCTAAGCTAGGACCAAGGACGGCCAGGGAATGGCTGCTCATGACTCAGCAGATAGACCTATAGGCTCCCCCAAACACACACCCCACCCCATCCTTAGCTCAAAAGGATGGTGAAGTTGCAGCGACCAAATAAACTAACGAGTTTGAGCAGGACTCGAACAGCAGTCTGCCGTTCACCACTCAGGGACGTTACCACAGTTGGCAGTGTTTTATCCGTAAATATATAATTAATCTCTCTCTCTCTCTCTCTCTCTCTCTCTCTCTCTCTCTCTCTCTCTCTCTCTCATAAATCGAAAGATAAACATGCGCTCTTTTACCTTATTATTGAAAAACAGTTACCATTTCAAGTCTTGGTTGTATCAGTTATTAATATCAATAAACCGATCATTTCATTCTGTGAATTAGGGCTATACAATGTTGCCTTAAAAATTCTTC
>NC_090730.1:126693892-126706392 GCF_036898095.1 Palaemon carinicauda
GAAATTGAACAAAATTACTAAAGTTAATGTATATTATTTGCCCTCGGTCAAAGTGCTGCTCATGAAGGTGCAGGAATGCAAATACTACAGTATCTTCCGATCTGAAATCTGTCTATCATCAAATTCCCATTCATGAGGATAGGACTATGAAAGTAAAACTGGGTTTGTAGCAAATGATCATCTATTTCAATCTAATTTCTTCACTTTAGATTGTTTTATCCTCCTAATCCCTCTTTTTAGAGTCATGGTGTCAGTATTATTTCCCTTGATTGATCACCATGTTCTTGTTTATCTTGTGACATTATAAGAACAGAGAGAATTGACTAACAATATATTAGATATATAAAAAAAAATGAAAAGCCTGGCTTCATAACAGTATGAAAATCATTTAACGAATACATAATTTTTTATATTAACGTGTAGAACTAGCAGACCACTTAGTGATCCCAGAAGGTATTTAAATCTGTCCTTATAAAGTAGAAGGAATCCAGGAGTATCACAGACCAAGTACTCTAAGGAAAGTAGCCTTATTTTTGGAGTTGGCTCGGTATTGCCTTAAGCCTATCTGAAATTTTTGTGAAAGAGCAAAACCTTTGGATGAATTATAGAAAAAAAAAAGGAGAAGGCTTTTAGCCAACTGACACCTGCCTCAACTTGCAATGAGTTACTCAACATATCCCATAGTCATTACAAAATTACCGTAATTTCACAGCACAACAAGGGTAGAGGGCAGCCTGTGCTGAAGTGCATATAAAAAGAGCTTTAGTAACTTCAATCAACAGGCGTTGACAATTCTATGGGACAGAGAGACATGACAACACTGCTTGGCCATCTGATTTAGATGCAAAATTAATTGTTTTTAAACAAGAGAAATGGATTGAATGATTGTTAGAATTTAACATACGTGGTTTCAACCATATACCAGATAAGGATAACAATGTAGATGATGTCCTTCCGAAAGACACATTGTTAGGAGTAACCACGAGGCCACAAAAGAGAAAGGAAGAGCGAACAACCAAAGGTATTAATTAGACAAGTTAACCCGAGATGAGTTGAATAGAAAATGGGTAAATACTCACTCCAGACAGGAGAAAAATGGGAGTTGCTAGAGAGAGAGAGAGAGAGAGAGAGAGAGAGAGAGAGAGAGAGAGAGAGAGAGAGAGAGAGAGAGAGAGAAGAGAGAGAGAGAAGGATTTACATGCATGCTTACAGATGGCCAAGGACATGGACAGGCCTGGAGTGCCCAGACTAAGTGCCCTAGTGATGCAGGTGTGATTGATTTGTGTGGATGTAATGTAACAGAGATCATACTTGGAAAGAAAGAGGAGGGAAATTGTTTATGGAAAACGCCATTTTGTACTGTGCATATGAAAAGAGTGGAAATAAATGTTACTGTAAATGGGTAGACCTTCCTTCTCCTTTAGTTAATAGAGCCATTCATTTGTTCATTCAAGTCCATATACCTGACGCTTGGTGACTGAGAAAACTTTAAAATTAGCAGGTAATTTTTTCCATTTTGTTAGGAATGAGAAAGAAAATAAAAGGGTACACAAAGCAGTGTCATGCTTGCAGCTGCTTTAAGTAACGTCTACCCACTGCACTGGCTACCAGAAAGTGGCCCGTGGTATCTGTCAAATTTTATCGAGTATGTGCTCAGTAGATGTAGTTGGTCCTTTTTCTTTTGGCATTGCGTGTTTGTAGATGACTTCCCACGATACCCTCATACTTATGCTATGCTTTATAAAACCGAAAACTCAGTTGCTCATCCACTGTGCTCCCTCATTTCTAGATTTTACTGTCCACGTGTTGATACGTGATAATGGAAATGAATTAATACACTGTTATCAAACCCAGTGACATAGATGAAAATAGAACAATTTCCAGCAGCCACTTATAAGGCCTCAGCAAATGGATTGTTGTAGTCTCACAATAAGAAAGTAGGAGAAAATTTTATGTAACCTAGTAGCCAATGAATTAAGACATTGGTTTGAGATGCTCCAAACTCCAGAGTTGGCCTTCAGTGTTGCATGCAATGCATTTATTATGGACACGCTACTCTTTGAAGTGTATGGGCAGAATCCAGTTTACTGTATATGGTCATGATTAATCACACCAATCACAAAGTTACATCCGGAACCATATCCAGTATACCTCTGTAATTTGTTATGAAGGGTGAGGAGTGTCCTTGAAAAGTTTTGGTTACAAGGCTGACGAAAAACAGCGGGGAATATGATGGTCTGTTTTCTATCAAACTAGTCATAGTCATTGTGGGAGATTGGATATATCTAAACGGGTAACAGGCAAAAATGCATCAGTTAGAACCAGCGTAAGTGGGACCATATCGGATCAAAGAAGTGAAACCTGCCGCATTAGCCATTAAGAAATTGTTAGTGGGCAGTGTCAGAACACCATGCGGCCCAGTTGTTGCCGAGTAGCCGAGTTCTTGTTTCTGTTTAAGCTCTCATTTCTTATTTTGCTAGTCATAAATACCTTAGATGTAGTTTTGGTAGCAATTTACATGGACAAGTAACCAATATGTCCAGGTAAACGTTGTTGCAATAAATGTTAATATTTCCCAATATTTCCATCCTAAAGGCTTGTGTGGTAATGACAGAGCCGTGAAGGGAAAGTAGGATGTACGAGTATCAATCAGTTGGGTGGACAATATAAGCAAGGAAGTATTCCTCGTAGGGTTACTGGTTGTCAGGGTCAGTGCAGCTCCTGAAAGACAGGTAGTATGGCATTCAACCTTCAGGAAAAGGTGTTTGTGGATAGCTTAGATATAATCAACTTGTCCTTTGAGGTGGCAGTGAGATGGTCATGCTGCAAAACCGAACGAATATCTTTCACGAGTCCTTGTGCTAATTTTCGTCTCTTGCAAAGGGTTAACACCATTTTAATAATACAAGTCTGGACTACATCTGTCAGATTCAGACTTTCTGTATAAAGACGGTTAAGCAATAATATTTTACTAAAATAGCAATGGAAACAACACTAAGACATATATATCACATAGGGCAAAAACTAATTCCAAGATAACAAAAAATCTTTGGGACTAATATTCGATACCCACCTCAATTGGGAAGTGCATATAGCTTATAACAAATATAAAAGTAATTCTGTTTTTAATCTAACGATGAAAATATCTCATACAATATCGGGTGCTAGATCAACTTTACTAGGATCAAGGAAGCATTTGTTTTAACCAAGATATATTATAGTAGCTCAGTATATCGATCAGGACTTAGGCAACTTTGAAGGCTTTGGACCCATTACACGCTCGAGGCCTGATGTTTTGAAGTGGAGCCTTTAGATCTCCCCAAAATTGCTCTTTTATGTGAAAGTGGTGAACCTCCTCTGCGTTTGCATAGATATTTTGTAACAATGCAAAGTGCTTTGAAGATTCCATCCACCAAATATCCCACATAGAAGCTTTTCAGCTTAAGCGACATATTCATTAACAATCACGAACCTCTACTTCAATTACGGATAATAGGCGACTAAAGTCTACAAATATCACAGAGACCCTTAATCACCCTATCTTTTTCCTTCCTCGCGGATCATGAAGAAAACGAGAACATGTTTCCCTCTTTACTTAAGAAAGAAATTTGATTTAATTCCGAGGCATCATAAGCAACATATATACAGAAAATGTACCCATTATGCAACATATACACATGGCTCAAAATCATCGATGGGTGTTGGCAATGCTGCTGTATCCTAGGACAGAACAAGTCAGTTCTTAGTAATTACCGAGGAATTAGTATTTACGTCTAAACTAGCAGCCATTTAATTAGCAATTAAAACTATCAAAACAAGTGAAGATGAGTTAATTCTTAAATTTGTCGTCTATTCTGATTCAAGAAAGGCAATAAAACCCCTCATAGGTTATAAATATAAAAAACAACAGGTATTACATATCAAAAAGCTCCTTAATAAACAAATATGCTGGATTCTTGCACACCAGATGCTGTTGCTAAATCGGCAATACATTTATCACAACTTGGAATTGAATTTTACATTAAGGATTATGTAACCGCAACCAAAAATTTCATACCAACTAATTGGCAAAGCATGTGGAATAATGAATTAGAAAGTGATAAATTGAAACATACAACCAGCTTTCTTTCCATTGAAATCATCAGACCAGAAAGAAAAATAACTGAAATCATATTAACAAGTGGCAGTATTGGTTATGTAGCCTACACGCCACATAAGATAGTTCTGAAATTAAGCGTGAAACATTATTTTAATTATAAAATATGTTCTATGTTAACGATATATTTTTGGAAATCAAATATAATTCATGTTTTGAGTAGATAACTATGTCTGCCATTTCACTGAATTCTGAGAGCGTCTCTGTTTTTAAGATTTTACAGTTTTTAAGAAACACAAATTTTATAGGTAATATTTACATTTTCATTAAACCCATTTTTATCTAATATATTTCCTTATCACTTAGATTTATTCATTACTCCCTGGATACATTCGGACCAGATCTGTAAGAGCGAAGTGTGACTCATTGGGTTGGATAATCTCCCCCATTTTAATAATGATACATGGAAGCATATTAATGGTTTGGTTCATGTAATATCTAGGTTGATCCAGAAAAGCCCCTCCTAATCTGAAAATCACCTTAAAAGGTAATTAGTTACCTTTGTGTATGTATATATATATATATATATATATATATATATATATATATATATATATATATATATATATATGCATATTACAGTATATATCTTAGTAAATTTCGGCAGAATTAATTCTTCTTTTTAATCTTGCAATACTTTATGTAGTTTGCTTGAGAATTCTTTATAGTAAAGGTTGAAGACCTTCAACCTAAGTGCTCAGCTTTCCTTATAGTCGCGAATCGAAGCTATATTATACATCTTTTGTAATTCCTATGATAAAAGTTATGGATTTATATATATATATATATATATATATATATATATATATATATATATATATATATATATATATATATATATATATATATATATATATATATATATATAGAGAGAGAGAGAGAGAGAGAGAGAGAGATAGATAGATAGATAGATAGATATATTATTTATATATGCGTGCGCGTGTATGTGTTAAACTCACAAGAAGAGAGAGAGAGAGAGAGAGAGAGAGAGAGAGAGAGAGAGAGAGAGAGAGAGAGAGAGAGAGAGAGGAACGCTTACGAATTTCAAATCATCTTCGTTCCTAATTACAAAACAGTAACTGGGATTAGCTCGGATATCCAAGTCATTTAAATATTCACTTGCAGAAACAACACTTGTGTAATTTCATGAATTGTTAATCCTCTCTCTCTCTCTCTCTCTCTCTCTCTCTCTCTCTCTCTCTCTCTCTCTCTCTCTCTCTGTATTGGGCCTTCTCCTCCCTTTACAAACTTCTATCACAATAGTGTTTGTCGTAAAACCATCGGAGTACATATGCTAAGCATTTTATTCTTGTTGAAATGCTAGTTTGTCACACCATACTTTTAAGGTTTATTGTGGATCATTTCAATTATAATCTAGTTCAAAAACAATCCTCACGAAATGTACCATCTCCTTCATTACCCTAAATCTATCATTTTTCATTATTTCAATTCTTTTCACGTATAAATCGTAATTACTTCAATAAATATATTGCAATAAGGATTATGATTTTTTTTACTCAAATGATTGTTGTCTAAATTATACTTCAGCGTTGATGGAGAAATCAAATTTGTTGACAACTTGCTAAACTGAGTTTGGATCCTGACTTGCACTCCAGAAGCCAAACATATCTGTATTCAACTTTCCTCTGGAACTTTAAATATCAACTAAAGACACTGATTAATAAGAGGGTTTTCGATCAAAGACTGCCATTCCTTTCATTTTCATGAAGTTAAATTTCCTTCGAAACATTTTATAAGCAAGAATCCGTTTATTTGTCTGCTTATATTTACGCGCATGATAAGGTTTCTCACGAGTAATCATATATTAATCAATACTAGCCATGACCTTGGTAATTCAACAAAATCTAAAGAAATATTATTACACGCTTATCAGTATATCTTGATAGTGAGCGAAACAAAACGCAAGGCTGTTCGGGTGTGTAAAATAAGTTTTAAATGTCACACACAAAAACTAAGTTAAATGTTAAAAAGAATTCTTACTATTATAAACTGAACAGGAAATCATTGCTCAATGATATTATGTTTGAATGAAATCTGTATATATATATATATATATATATATATATATATATATATATATATATATATATATATATATATATATATATTTAAACCCCTTTGCCTCGTTTGAAATTTTGCAAAGCTGATCATAATGTTATGAGGACGAGTTTGGTCATAAGTAATGATCCGTAAAGAGAGATAGATGGCTAGTCGAGTGACTAATCTTGGTGAGGAATTCAATAACAACCCACAAATATTGTAATACGAAGGATACTTTTAGAGGGGATTATATAATATGTTTAGAAAGATGATACATGGATCTTGTTCAGAAGTCATAATTTGAATTATATTAATGACTTATTAAATATTTATGCCCAATATCCAGAAAACAGAGTTAAAAAATCTATTAAGTACATTGGTGACAGACCAATATAAATATCCATGGTAGATTTTTATATGAATGAAATCTCCGCCAATGGTTCAAGACTTACCCTACCTCTATAGAGCAATTATGCAAGAAGAGCACTCCAGGGGGCTCTCTTCCACAATGCATTGGTGAGTTAATATTGTTCTCTAATATACAATAGAAAACAACAACTAACTTTTCTTACACCACGGCGGTAGTGGAGCTTAATGCATATAAGAAGAAATTTCACAAGAAAAGAGGATAGGACTAACATAACCTCTTGACATATTCATGCAATATACCTTAAAGATCACAATAAAACGTAAGTTTAATCTAAAAGAATTCTCACTATTATAAACTGAACAGGAAAATATTGCTCAAGGATTTAGATGACTTGAAGGAAAAATTAAAAGATAAAATCGCGATCTGGTATCATATTTCAGAAGAAACTTTACTTGGCTGCTGCATCCTAAAACCATTCGTGCTTGGTCTGCTCCTAGCGTTCATGTCAATACTTAAGACGGCGCATAACTCAAAGTCATAAGAAAATCCAGACCGTGTTGGATTAATGAAAAATAAATACTCACTTCCAACGAAGAAAAATTAACTCAAGTGAAAAGCAAGAACGGCATCATAAAGTTCATGGTTAAAGAAAATAAATGATGGGATTATACACAAGGAAGGAATTTTTAAGATCGCCGAGGAAAGAAAAGTTAATGAGTAGAATAGAAAAAGGAAGTCGATTTAAAAAAAGACAAAAGTCCATGAATAATCAAAATTAACTCCATGATATATGGCCAGTGGTATAAAAGCCAAGATTTCTAAGTGAAACAGATTGTCCAGTAAAAACATTAACCTAAAATCTAGACGGAGGGAGTGATAGCATGGCCAAAAGTACCTCCAAAACTTTTCCTCTCGTTCATACTTTCAATGAAAATGAAGGCAGAATTTCTTAGGTTTTAGAGCAAGGAGGGATTAAAGAGAGATATAAGTATTCAAGGGTAAGAAAATAACACATTACAAGATGGAACGCCCACTTCCTGAAAACATTACAATTTAATGTCAAGTAAGTCATATTTAATGAGAACCCTTCAAAACCGAGAGAGAGAGAAACACTGACGGAGATGAGGCAAGATATTAAAGAGAAGAGGAAGGAGAAGCAGAGCCTCTTCATCACTGTCAGTTTGAGGAGTCCAAAGGGAGCTAAAACACTAATAGTTTATGACGTGGATAGTGATGCATTGCCCTCGCCTCCCAAGGAAAGGAATTATTACATGACACTGGAACAGAATTTCAGAAAAAAAGGGAAAAAGAGTGCAAGATAGAGATCTTTTTACGAGCAGTTCTCAAATATAATAATAATAATAATAATAATAATAATAATAATAATAATAATAATAATAATATAAGCAAAAATTATCAGTGTAATGAATTTATGAAACTGATGGACAATCAATGTTTTAATAGAAAGGAAAGAAGGAAGGGAAGAAAATGCAGGCGAAAACGTGATTTAAAAATGGAATGAATTTGATATCAGCTGTGTATTTGAGCGTTCTTGACTCTCTAGGGTCAAAGGTCCTTCCTTGTCAATTAATCTTTAATGGCATTCATTCAACACTATTTTGACCTTCCTTGTACCCTACTTGCCAGATCAAGTGAGTTATACTCTCCCATTCTATCCACACGACCAAACATCAGCAAAACAATCGGACAATTTTCCACTCATGGTAGTCTCTTTTGCAATTCATGTCTCCAACATTCTTACTTTCTTTCTAATCGTTCTAGCTTCCGGCATAATACACAAGCAAATAATTTAATTATGTAACTTTTTCAGATACATTAAAACTGTATTTGACTCAAAATTACCTGGTATCCCCAAGCACAATTCAGCTTAGACAATTGGCCTCTACAGTCACACTTTTCCTCTTTCAAAATTTCTGCGTGCATCCTTTATAGTTCCACTAAAGGTACGTTTTGCTCGGTGCGATTATCACGATTATCGCTCTACGATGACTGTTCAACGATTATCGCTGCACGATAGTAGTGTGTGTGCCATTTTGCTTCGCACTTTAGTGTCTCTGCAATTATCGACGAGACAGCATTGACTTAGCGAAAGTGTCTCAAAGAAGCTATAGTGTCGCGACAAAATAGCTTTGAGTAAACTGAGTAGGAAAAGTAGGTGATTAATTAAATATCTTCTAGGTGAAGAGATGGAAGGGGAAGAAGTTATTTTCCAAATTTTCGGGGGAAAAAGGGCTAAGATGTAATTGGTGTTTGAATTGAGGAATGAAAAGGGAATATTTAAGAATTTGATCACAAACCAGCTGCGTAAAGACCACAACATGTTTGCCGATTTTTTCCACCTTTCTGTTGAACAGTTCGGCTTCCCGGTTGGATTGATCAAGGACGACCTATCCAAATGATCGATTGCGACTGGAATTATATTCACTCCCCAGCCGTGCTACTACTTTGAGCTAACAATGATCGTTCGCGACTCTAGCGTCAGTCGCTCGAAGCAAAACAAACCCATTCAAAAACAGTGAATTAGTCTTCTATATAATCGTTTGACGATCAGATCAGCATTGAGCCATGAACAATCATCGTTGTGCGATAATCGCAACGAGCAAAACGTACCTTAGCTCAGTCAAAACCAATTACTTCTAACTTTACACAACCTTAAGATACCTTCATCAATCAACAGGTCTTTCTTAAATCATTAAATCTCGCTCTCCTAGTATAGGAAATAATATAAATATAATGCAAATGATAAAACAGTCATCAAAAGTTTCCACACATGTTCTTCAAGTCCTAATAATAAATTCTGGCCGATTGGCCCATTGAAAGTCCAAGATGACACCCCATGTTTTCCTATTATAATTTCTAGTTGTCTGAGTTGGATGATCTAAATTTGGATTCCTATGTTTTCAAGGCCACTGAAGTATATTTTAATGTTTATAAAGCGCACACTCACAGTTTTGCCCAAGAATTTATGGTTTATAAAGTAAAATGATACTTATGTTCTAAGATTTTGCTTGTAAATCGCACAGAAAAATATTTTGCTCACAAATTTTCTCATTGCAGATCCATGATACACTGTGATGGCTCACAGTCTAAAGTAGATGATAACACACAGAAGTCTCTGCATGTGATGGAGTACATCTAATTCTAAAACTTTCATGTGAATGAAGTTTATGGAGTTCTTGAAGGAGTCATTTTCAAGCACTACCACGGCATATTAATGACATCACTCCTGTGTAACTCAGCATGGAGTTAAGTGTCAGCTAAGTAGGAAATGTATGTTGACTTTATACAGCAACAACTTACTAGTCTCCCTAATGCTACCTAACTAAGCCCAAATCAGTTAGGCAGAGGCACCTGAAAGGGCAGGATGGGCTAGCATGGGAAAGTCGAGCCAAGGATAACTGGGTTTTAGTTATCTTGATGATGCACAGAATGCACAGGATCTATAACACTGGATAAATGATAAAACTAGGTGTAGGGCACGGGGCAAGAATCTAGTTGTATCATACATAGGAAAGTGTTTATTATACTTGTACTGACCATGTTGCCAAGTTTTACTAGAAAATCATGCAACGTTGATTAGATCGAGTGTTTTCCATATCAGGCAGTTAAGAAAGAAGGTATAAAGTCCCTCCAGGCAAATCCTGTCAGAAGAGGGATTGATGTGAACTTGGCAAAGAATATTCCTCTGTTCCACTGACTCAATGTACTGCCAATAAAGATGGACCCTGCCAGCCTTGACGAAGGTGGTGAGATAGCAGAAACCTTGAGACAAAAGAAGATTACTACATTATGTGAGTTGCAGGGTTCTATTTAACAACACAAAGTATACCACAGATGAAAAAAATAATTATCAACCTCTGCATGTAACAGTAATGAAGGTGGTAGAAACAAGATTCCATGAAATGTTTGAGTCCATAAATCATAAGAATGTTTTTTTTTTTTTGTTTTTTTTGCAAGACCAAAGGGACGGAGCTTAAGGATGCAATGACAAATGCAAGCGAATAAGAGAATAAACAAATGTGCTGAAAAACACAGTGATACGTAACTCCTTGACAAATTAGGTGCAAGAGATATCATAGCACAAGAATTTAAATATCACTCTGCCTGGTTGATGGCATTGTATAACCGAGATGAAGCCTAAATAAAGGTGCAGGAGCAAGATAAAGCACCGGAGTACTGAAAGAAGCATATTTAATTGCTTTCTCCGATCTAGTCACCTACTTTAGTGAGATTAAAAATGCCAGTGATGGTACGGATCTACTCATTTATAAGCTTGCTGACTTGACCATGCTCTACAAGTGGAGGTTAGAAGAGCTTGGCATTGAATCAACTGATGTTCATTCTAGTCAATTCTGGGGATAAGTTGCTCTTTCACATTCCCAGGCTGCAAGATCGTTGTAAAAGGCGAGATGTTATGCTGGCTGTTGAAAATGATGCAGGCTCAATCATCTCACAACATCAAAGTACGGTGAAGTGACACATCTAGTGAAAGCTCCTTAGATGATGAAACAAGACATGCTCCATCATAATTCAAAATTCTGCAGTACCTTTCATGGCACACAGACGAGGAAGTGATAAATAATTAAAATGCTCCATAAGAATGGGCTCAGCATTTCATAAAACAGGATTCTAAAAATATCAGGACATCTAAGAGAAGTATTCGTTGCAGAGTATGTTGTACATGAAATAATCTGTTCCCCAGTGTTGAAAAAGCAGTTGCTCACAACTGTGACCAAGACATAAGTGTGTCTATTCTCCAACCCCCAAGCACTGAAACGGCTGGTGGTGAATGCAAGGCTCTCATACAGGAGTCAGAAATGAAATTTAAGAAAGTTACAGTGCTTTCAGAAGCATATATCTATATTCGAGAGAGCATACATTACATAAATCCCACATCCTTCTCCAGTACCAAGCCAACCATTTGAAGCCGTCATTTCAGTAATGATGCCTCTGTAATGAGACCAAGTACATTTTTTTGCAACGATGAAACATTCCATGGTGAAGGTCCGTGATAACTCAGGGATATCACTTCATCAAAAACAACCAGATGTAACAAGGCAGTTTCACAAATGGAAATTCATTGTCCACAAGTCTAGTACAGAATTCTCGGCTTTAGAAATCAATTAAACACACATGCAAAATAACACACTGATCAAAGGTGACGTAGGAGCAGTTGGGTTGACAGAATATGCATCAGCATTTCATACGTGGATGGTCACTAGTCCAGAAGGTGGTAGTCTAGTAGCTAAAATATGAGGCCATATCTGATATGAAAGATACCACCTACAGAAGAAGACATCATGAGCAGACACAGTGCCCAGAAATCTTTCTTTAAAAAGGTGATATCACTCTCTGCAGTCATGTAGAAGGGCAAACCATGCCAAGAGGAATCAGCCGACCTGCTGGTGCTAGATACGAAGAACATTGTAGACCCAACGCTATTATTATTGTTATTGTTATTATTATTATTATTATTATTATTATTTTCATTATTATTATTATTATTATTATTATTATTATTATTATTATTATTATTTTTACTTGCGAAGCTACAACCCTAGTTGGAAAAGAAATATGCTATAAACTAAGGGGCCCTATAAGGGAGAATAGCCCAATGAGGAAAGGAAACAAGGAAAAATAAAATATTTTAAGACCAGTGTCAACATTGAAATAAATATTTCCTATATAGACTATAAAAAAACTTAACAAAACAAGAGGAAGAGAAATTAGATAGAATAGTGTGCCCGAGTGTACCCTCAAACAAGAGAACTCTAATCCAAGACAGTGGAAGACCATGATACAGATGTTATGGCACTACCCAAGACAAGAGAACATTGATTTGATTTTGGGGTGTCCTTCTCTTAGCAGAGCTGCTAACCATAGCTAAAGAGT
>NC_090730.1:126711392-126721392 GCF_036898095.1 Palaemon carinicauda
TTAAATCAGAATCCCACTTGACGTCATTCGTCTGAATAAGAAAATATTATTTAAATGATCCCTTGCAACTTGCGCGATGACAATTAATCACTTTGAAACAGCCACCGCGTTCATTGGATGTTGCAAGCATTTCTAAAGACAAAAAAAAGAAAAAAAAAAAGAATCCTAGTCTTTTATTAAGGCTTCGTAATGAAATATAGGAGCACATCATGCCATTAAAATTGAAAAATTTACTCATTTAAATGCAGTGCAGATGCAACAGAAATAGTGATTGTATCATATTGAACATGTCAAATATTGCTTATCCGTAATTTGTTGCTGTGATAACCAGTAGGTGCTAAACTGGAAATAGTTTTATACTTTTTTTCAAAAATCTCTTTCAATTATTTAGACGACATTCGAATGTTATCTTTTTCTATCAGCTTTATATTTGGCGAAGCTGAAGTAAAAGATTAATTTATTCGGTTTCTCCTTAGGTTATAATTATCACTAATAAACAACCTCTTTAAAATATCATCAGTTCATTGTGCATCGATGTATTTGATATTAAAATATTTTTCCATCTGAAAACGCAATGCAAAGAAATTCTTGTAATTTTATTCTCTACAACGATATAATAACTTAATTTGTATTTCCTCTTAAATTTCTTATGGTAATTTTTCTTCTGTACATTTCTTATCATCTCTCTCTTTTTTCTATTTATCTTGAGCCTAACCTCATGTGATATTTTATGCATTCTAGTAAGCAAGCACTGCAAATCCTATGGTGTTCTGCTAACAAGTACTGCGTCATCAGCATACTTTACGTCTGCTAAATTCCTATCACCAATCCAGTCCAATCCTTCTCCACCATCTCTGACTGTTCTACGCATTACAAAATCCATGAGGAGGATAAACAACATAGGTGACAACACATTCCATTGGAGTACTCCACTGTTCACTGGAAATTCATCCGGTTGGACTCCACTAACATTAACTTTCCACTTGCTATGCTCATGAACAGACTTGATCAAATTCATATATTCAAGAGGAATCCCATAATAACGCACGACACTCCACACAATTGGCCAGTGCACACTATCAAATGCTTTTTCATAGTCCACAAATGCCATCAGGAGTGGATTTCTATATTCTACGCATTGCTGTACTTGTCTCTAAATAAGAATTTGGTCAGTGCAACTTCTACCTTTTCTAAATCCTGCTTGTTCATCTCTCAGCTTTTCGTCAATCTTTCTCTCCATTCTCTTTAGAATAAGCATACTTAGAACATTAGCTAGTTACAGCTCGGAGAGATATGGAAAGATCAATGATGGGAATCATCATCAAATCTTATTGCACCAATAGTGTATTTAATGGATGGCTCTGTCATTGCTTCCTGTAGATCTACATCAGAGCATGCAGGTCCCAGTGAGCAGCAGCAGAAGATACGGTCCATGGTATGGGGTGATCCACCGCAAGGGCAATCACCTATGGTGACATATCCCCACTTCTGAAGTCTATCTCATGTTTTCTCGACCTTAAATCTTAATCTATTTGAGGTGGTCCACTCCTTTCTGTTAAGGGTGCTCCACAGGGTGGGTGTTTGCTAGGGTCAGGTAAAGCTTCATTTGTTGAATTACAGTCACTCTCCCTCCATTTCATCAATCTGTAAGCAGCATGGTTTAGATGTCCACTGCCATGAAGCTTTTTCTTTATTTTAGTTGACGTCTGGTTTCCTGGTATTCATGAAGTGGTTGCCTTGGATCATTCATCTGTTTGTTCCTATCATATTTTGGTTATGGCATATCGTCGAATTTGAGGTTTTGCCTAACTGGACAGTCTATAAAGACATGGTATGGGTGTTGCCTTTAATGTGCCAGTGATTATTCGACAGGCTTTGTTAAGCTCTAGATTCACTTACTTTGCATGGCACGATATTTTCCACACTGGTGAACAATATTCTGCAATAGATTAGCAGCCTGCTAGAGCTGTTTGATTAAGGGATTTTGGATCTGTTCCCCAACTGGTGTTGGTTAATTTGCTAAGCATGTTGTTTCTTGTTGATTTTTTCTTTAGTTTGTTTCTGTATTCTTTAAAGCTAGTCTTAAAACATAAACTAGTTCCAACTCAAAAGGCTATGAAAAGAATAATGATGGGAATAACACCAAGAGACAAAAAAGGAGCAACATGCACACAAGAGCAAAACTGAATTAGAAGATATTCTAACAACAAGAAAAAGAAATGGACATGGACAGGACATATAACGAGAATAATAGAAGGATAAGAAGAATAGCAGAATAAGAATTAGGTTGGCCAGGGCACCAACTGCCATTTGAGATACTACCACTAGAGAGTTATGGAGTCCTTTGACTGGCTAGACAGTACTACATAGGATCCCTCACTGGTTACGGCTCCTATATCCAAAGCCTACACATGTACCAAATAGTTTAGCCTATTCTTCCCATATTCTCCTCTGTCCCTATATACTTGACAACACTGAGATTTCCCAGCAATTTTTCTTCGCTCAAAGGGGTAACTACTGTACGTCTTCAGTGGCTATTTTCCTCTAGGTGATGGTTGAAGAGATTCCTTTGCTATGGTAACCAGCTCTTCTAGAAGGACACCATAAAAAAACCATTGTTCTCTAATCTTCGGTAGTGCCATGGCCTCTGTCCCATGGTCTTCCACTGTCTAGGGGTAGAGTTCTCTTGCATGAGGGTACACCCGGGCACACTATTCCATCTTATTTCTTTTCCTAAAGTTTTTTTTTTTTTATAGATTATATGAATGAAAGATTTATTTTAACACTGTTGCTGTTCTTAAAGTATTTTATTTTGATAGTTCAATACTTCCCTTACAGTTTTCTATTTTCGTTATTTCCATTCCTCATTGCGCAGTTTTGCCCTGTTAGAGCCCTTGTGATTGTAGCATATTACAACTTTGTTTGTAGCTTGGCTTATAATAATAATAATAATAATAATAATAATAATAATAATAATAATAATAATAATAATAATAATAATAATAGGTTCCTAAAGATTGTAAATGAAACAGGGGAAGGCTGAGAAGACGATGGAGTGAAGAGTTAAGAAAATTTTAGGGTATAGAATGTCTTAGAAAGACCATAAACAGTCGAGTGGAAAGGACATGTCAGAGGCCTTAGTCCTGTAGTGGACTAGCAATGTCTGATGATGATGATGATGATGATGATGATATATATATATATATATATATATATATATATATATATATATATATATATATATATATATATATATATATATATATATATATATATATATATTGTTTTTTTTTTTTTTTTTTTTTTTTTTGGGGGGGGGGGGTCTCAGGCCATGTCGTCCTGATGGAAGTTCCTAATAGGTAGCTTTCTAGGGTATATTTGACTACAGTGATATTCCTAGAGAATTTTACCTTAAGGTATCCAGAATTCTAACTCCTGGAGCGAATATCCCTAAATAATATCACAGGGATATCGCATAATATCAGAGGACGTATTCTTGACACGTCACATAGCTATCTTCACCCCGAACAGTATTAACGCTTCGAGGGGTTATAGTGATAAGAATCTGAAACGAGAATGAAAAGAGAGCCGCTCATAAGGCATCTCTCCTATTCCGTTTCCAGTGTGTATCTGATGAAGGCGGTAGCGCCCTCTTTATTCCTTTTCGTGTAGCTCTACTACTCGGTGTTTTCCCTTGTGTTCTCTCGTTATTTTGGATTTAATTCAACATTTTGATGACTTCTCCGGCCTCTTCTGCCTCTGGAAAGTTGAGTATTATCTTTACTATGTATAAATGTAAGCTCTTGTCGTTTTGAATTAAATCAAAAGTGATTTTAACGTAAACAAGAGCTGTTGCCTACCGGAGGCATCCTGGATGCTATCGCTCGCTATTTATGGGTCATTTAGTTAGCTAGAGCGACGTTCCCGGTCTGTTATGCTTTAATAATCTAGCTATTTAGCTCCTCTAGGAATGCTTATATTATACCGTCAGTTTTTAGTTCGGTGATTTCGACACGGGTCGAGGTACCGATCTTGCCCTTCGCGAGGCTTAGTAGCCCAGGCGTCTGGCCCTAGTACTTTCATGCATGATATAAGTTTTTCCGAGTGTTATATTATTGACGCTATAGGCAAATATTTTATACATGTAAGATATTGTTGAATGTTTTTCCCAGGATTGTATACGAGAGAGTTTCGGTGAATTAGGTAATGGATTCTCACCTTACCTAGTCTAGTATTCTAGGTACAGTAGTATACTTTCGCACATCCCCGATTGTTCTTTTCTCCTCCGTAGGCTAAGTTCAATCCCTCTCTCCTTCTGATAGTGGTTCTATCTGTATAATAATTCAGGTATAACTATTCTAGGATATGTCTGTCCTGTCCTGATAACCAGAGTGACTGGTTTTTTGGGTTAGGGCAGAACATCAGAGTTTCTAGTCTGTGATCTGCTTCTTCCTAGCATAGAGAATGAGTCTCCTTTGCTAGGTTAGGGGCGGACACAGGAAGCTTTTCTTCCCTAGTCCATGTCGGAAGGATTCTGTAAGAGATGATTCCTTCCTCTAGTGGCCTAGCAGACTGTCCTGTGTTGTTTTTCTCGGGCTGGAGAATGAGTTTTCTCTGTTGCCCAGCGAAATAACTTCACCTAAATTTGTTCTGGTTGGGAGGAGGATAGCAAGTATTGCCAGTCTTCCTCCCTAATAGACAACTCTTGGTTAGGATGAGCTTCCCTAAATGCTGAGTGTGTCTCTTGCTGAACGAAGTCTATAGGACCCTTATCCCTTCCCCACCTCTCTTTCTTTTATTTTCTTTTGGCCACAGTCCTACTTCCGTACCTAGTATAGGTTAGGATGGAGGACCAGCTCAGCTCTCTGCCGGCTGGCATTACGTGTCGGCCGGCAGAGACCCTTTGTTCTTTGCAGAGTGAATCCCAGACCTCCCTTGTTCTCCCTTCCATGTCTGCCAGTAGAGCCTGGCAGGCTATGGATTCTTTGGAAGCCTGAATGCTACATTCTTCCCTTCCATAAGTTCACTCTTTCTGGATGGAAGGTTGTATGGCAATGCCGCCTTATAACCTTATATCCATTCTGTTTCTTTGACTATTGTGTGGTACCCCTAACCTGGCTGACGGCTTAACAGCCGACAGCCGGGCAGGTGGAGGTTCTCTGGTTCTTGGCTACTGCCGGCGAGCATGGGTATTATTACCTTTGCCTGCCGGCAGTGGAAACACAGCCCGAATCTGCTGGCCACTACGATTAGCGGCCGGCAACCGGGTATTAGTGTTTTCAGCTGTCGGCCGGCAATGATTGCCGGCCAGCACACAGTCGCGAATCAGTGGGCTGCCGCTTATTTAGTTAAAGATAGTATATCTTTGAACTATACAGGGGTAGATGCCGGCCGACACGTGCTGGCGTACGCCGGCACGTACCAGCGCATGCTGGCTGGCACAGCAGCATGCGATGTACAGTAGTTGCTATATTTGTAGTGTATTACACACTGCATTAGTAGAAACTGCTGTTCAGAGTTTGTGATAACACTAAAGTTCTTCATCATACTTAAAGTTATCTTGTACAGCCTTTTGTTGAGACCGTACAATATATAGAAAGTGAGTTCTTTCTATATTCTTTCGATCCCGTATATTAAAACTACACATTAAATTTCGTTTAGGAAATTACATAAGGTATTCTAGACTAGAATTAACCTTAGTTTTAATATCTTGGGAGGTTACAGCGATTGACTGGACAGGAAATACAAGTATGTGTCTTTCCTTCTTTCTTTTATAGCTTTTCTATTTAAGCTAAATGTTTCAATATAAGTGAAAAGCCTTCACTTGATACTAATGGATTTTTCTTCTCTTTACAGGAGGACCATCCGAAGTGCGGGAGTGTGTTCTGTAATGTCCGCAGTAAGAACTTCTGTGGACATCAACATTGCAGGAGCCACGCAGCATGCGCAGCCTCCAGAGGTGATATCCGCTATTGGGACCCTCAGGTTTGTACAGTATGTTCTAACCTGATTAACGAGGCTTTTGACGACCCCAAGTCGATGGAGTCAAGGGCTGCTGCCAGGGAAAAGTTACGATCCTGGGTGAGGGGTTTTCAGAAAAACACCTCAGGCCCCTACCTTCCAAATGAGAAGATGAGGACCTACCTTTTCCCTAAAGCATCAGCCGATGCAGTCATTCCTCAGCCTCAGGTGGAGATACCAACTTCCCAGAATCCGGTAGATTCTGAAGTCTCGGCCGTCCTTCAAGACATCCAATTGGACGATAAGATGTCGGAGGTGTTGGATTCTACAGAGAAGGACCTTCTAGGAGAAGGTCAGGAGGAAGAGCTGTACCAGGTTCCTCAAGTAGAAGAGGAAGAAATCGACGAGGTGTCGGTTACATCGATTCCGGACCCAGAACCTGTTCCCTCTACATCGTTTGCTATCCCAGTTCATCTGGGAAGGACTCTTTCTTCTATTGTTGAGATGATCCAACAAATTCAAAAGAAGAATGATGAGAAGGAAGCTGCAATGAAACTGGAGATACGTAGACTTGCGGCATCATGTGGGCCCTAGAAGCGACTCAACGTGAAGGATCTTCCTTTGTGCTCAGATACCAATCCTTGGAGGTATGCCGAACACATGCCAATGACAATTGGGAAGATCGTCATATCAGAAAAGTTAGGAGCAATTCCCTTGAAAGAGGTGGAATTTTGGCCCAACAAAGATTCTTACCCGGACTGTTATGTCCACCTTAGGAAGGAGCCAGCCTCAAAGGAGGAGACTGAGCCGAAGGAGGTCATAGTTTTTGACCATAGTAAAGCTCAGGCATTACTAGCAAGCTCGATGAAAGAGAGGGGCTTCACGAACTCAAAGGTGCCAGCCTTGAGTAAGAAGCTTCCCTCCTTTGTGGCCTCTCCTACCAGAGCCTTTCCCTTCATGGAAAAGGGATATAAGGCAGCCTTAAAGGTGGTGGAGGCAGAGAAACCATGCCCCTTTTTCGAGGAGTGCAAGCCGTTATCTCTGACCTTGCCCTTGGACCAAGAAGACTGGAAGGACGTACACCTTACCTTCTCAGTCGGGAAGCTGGAAGCTGATATTGCTGAACGTCAGTTTGGTGAGGAACTTCCAAAACTGTCGGAGGTTCTCTTGCGCAGAGAGAAAGAGACGAAGGAAAGACTTGCAGCATTGATGTCATTGCAAACGACATTAGAAACGATGGCAAGTGACCCCAAGATCCAGGACATGTTCATGGTAGTGGCCAAAACCCATCTGGCCACAGTTACGAAGGATCTCTATAGCTTTATTAAAGCTAGGAGAGCCTGTAGAGAGTTCGTGTTCGCCTCGGCTGCGGTGAGGCACGAACCAAGGAAACCGATCTCCTCTCGTATCTGGGGTAAAGACCTCTTTCCCAACGATGTGGTTAAAGAGGTATTAGACAAGGCCGCCACAGAGAATAGGAACCTTCTCAAAAAGTGGGGCTTAGATCTTAAGAGAAAGACTTCTCCGGATGAGGGCCCCCAACCCAAGAGGAAGACAAAAAGGCCTAGGCCATCCTCTCAGCCAGTTATACCCTACCGACAGCAACATCAACAACAACTTCCTGTGACCGCGGTGCCTCAGATAATGGCACAACCTCCAACCACGTACCAGCTGGTACCTCAACAAGTGGCAACTCAGTCGCCAGTTTTAAACCCAGCCTTCGAAAGGCAGACTTCTTCCTTTCGTTCGAAGGCTAGAGGAACAGCCAGAGGTTCTTCTAAACGCCCTTCAAGAGGAAGAGGATCCAGGGGAGGACACGGTCAAGGAGGCAAGGCCTCAGGTCCACAACAGTAGAAGTGAGATGCTTCCAGTAGGAGGGAGGCTACAGCTATTTAGGGATCGCTGGATCTTCGATACCTGGGCCCACAGCCTAATAAAGAATGGACTACGTTGGAGTTGGAGCAGTCCTCCACCTCAATTTCCTCAATTCTCCTAACACTCAACCCCCGTTCTGGAAGAATATGTCCGAGAGCTCTTAGACAAAAGAGTAATCCGGAAAGTTAAGTCCATCAAATTCCAAGGGAGGCGGTTTTGTGTTCCAAAGAAGGACTCAGAAAAACTCAGAGTCATTCTAGACTTGTTGCCACTCAACAAGTTCATAATGAACTATAAGTTCAGAATGCTCACACTTCAACACATAAGGACCCTACTGCCCAAAAGGGCATATACTGTCTCTATAGACTTGTCTGACGCTTATTGGCATGTTCCAATTAATCGTCACCTCTCCTCCTACCTAGGCTTCAAGTTACATAGAAAACTTTATACCTTCAGAGCCATGCCTTTCGGGCTAAACATAGCCCCAAAGATTTTCACGAAGCTCGCGAACGCAGCCGTCTATCAATTACGCCTAAATGGGGTCCAAGTAGTAGCCTACTTGGACGACTGGCTGGTGTGGGCAGCATGCAGGACAGAATGCATGCAAACTTCTAAGATAGTGATCCAGTTCCAGGAACATCTGGGATTCAAGATCAACATCAAAAAGTCTCGACTTTCTCCAGCTCAAAAATTTCAGTGGTTGGGAATCCACTGGAATTTGGAGTCACATCAACTTTCCATTCCTGGGAAGAAGAGGAAAGAAATAGCATGATCTGTCAAGAGACTGTTGAAATACAAACGGATATCAAGACGCGAACAGGAGAGAGTGCTGGGCTCTCTACAGTTTGCTTCAATAACAGATCCAGTGCTAAGAGCACAGCTAAAGGATGCAACAGGAGTCTGGAGGAAATACGCATCAAACGCGAGAAGAGATCTAATAAGACCTCTACCGACTCGACTGCGAACGCTTTTCAAGCCGTGGTCCAATGTCAAGCTACTGAAGAAATCAATACTTCTTCAACCTCCTCCCCCGTCAGTAACTATCCACACAGACGCTTCAAAGGAAGGCTGGGGAGGTCACTCTCATCAGAAGAGAGTCCAAGGAGCTTGGTCCAATCTTTTCAAGTCATTTTACATCAACTTTCTAGAAGCCATGGCAGTACTTCTGACTTTAAAGAAAGTATCTCCTCGCCACTCGACCCACATAAGACTGGTTCTAGACAGCGAGGTGATAGTGAGATGCCTGAATCGACAAGGGTCGAGGTCACCTCAAATCCACCAAGTGATGTTGGCCATTTTTCGTTTGGCAGAAAGGAAGAAATGGCACCTGTCAGCAGTTCAAATTCAAGGGTTCCGCAATGTGACAGCAGACGCTCTATCCAGGTTTACACCAATAGAGTCAGAATGGTCCCTAGACGCAGGATCGTTCTCCTTCATCTCAAGTCAAGTCCCGGAGCTGCAGATAGACCTCTTTGCGACGAAAGACAACAAGAAAATAGATCATTATGTGTCCCCATACGAGGATCCACTAGCGGAGGCAGTGGACGCTATGTCCCTAGACTGGAACAGATGGTCCAAATAGCGTGTGGTTCCCTCTGGCATTGGAACTACGACTAAAATTCGTACCGCTACCGGATCCATCCCTGTCTCAGCGAGTACAGAAGTTGACTGTCTTCGCTTCATCACAGAAAACCAGGAACTTACATCTCATGATTTTCTCTCCTTAGTGAGGAGGAAAAGGTGAGCAGCCGACACAATACTATTGTTAACTGAATCTATTTCCAGACCCAATGTTTCTTACCAAGAACAAGCTACCCACCAACAGGTGGGGTCCCTAAAGAATCTGCCCTCTGAAGGAAGATGTGTCTCTATGTCCAGTGGAGTGCCTAAAGGTCTATCATCATAGAACTTCAGACTTTATGGGAGCACAGCTGTTCAGAGGAGAAACCTCGGGCTCAAAGTTATCTATAACTAAGGGCAAAACTCACCTGTGTTATTCGCAAAACGGGTCCTGACAGTACACCCGCTAGTCATGATCCGAGAGGAGTTGCTTCTTCCATAAAATTTCTTCATTTATATGGACCTTGAACATCTTTGTTCGTACACCGGCTGGTGGTCATCCAAGGTGTTCTTTATGCACTATGCGAAGCAAGTGGAGCAAGTC
>NC_090730.1:126723892-126728892 GCF_036898095.1 Palaemon carinicauda
AGGGTTAGATCACCAGCAAAGATAGCCCTATGGGGTTGCATTCCTCCCCAAAAGTATCAGGCATAAAATTTTGTGTGAACCTTCACATGTATCTATGTAACCCATAAACACTAAATCTAACTTAAATTTCAGGGGGAAAGTTCAAGTTAGATCCCCAGCAAAGATGACCCCAGGGGTATGCATTCTTCCCCAAAAGTGTAGAATTGTAGTATTAATTCTATTTGTCTATAACATCAGGTAAGATAATACCTTCAAAGACCTATGAATTGGTGAAAGGTCTGACAAGGATTTGGAAGGTAATTGAAATGCTGAACAAGTTAGGGCACTTTTAGTTATCCTATTTTGGAGGAAATGGACACCTACTGGAATGACCATCACTCTGAATGCGTGTACTTATATACCATTTGGTAAATATGAACGTTTTGTTGAAACATTAGATGGGGAAAAGCCTTTCCATGATACAGGTGGCATTACCTATCAAGCAGTAACAGATTCTACAGCAAACACAGAACAATCACTTAGTGAGGAACAAACTATAAATTTCATGGTTCGTTCTCAGAGTGGACAGACAACAAAATTGAGCAAATGCAATAAAAAAGGGGGGGGGGGGGTTTCTACTCTAAACTAACATTAGACGTAAAATCGTATCATCTGCATTCTTGTCTCTCCATGATAACAGGAGGCATGTGGTTGTTTCCACGTTACATACATCAAAACGGAATATTTTGGCGGAGGATAAGTTTACAGAAAGTTTGATGTTTCCCTCAAATCAATGAATCCGTTACATCAACTGCTGCTGTTGCTGAACCATTGAAGCAAACTCATAAAAAGCAACGGAGTGCAATAAAAATACTAGAGCAGTTACGTACAATTTAGTTACAGCTAAAATTATTATAAAATTGCGAGCCAAGTAAGCTCAAACTTATGACGTGTTCATTAATCAAGGGGACCTTCATACAGAAATAACATTCTTTATTGCAATTCAAAAATATATATCTGAGTCTGTTAGACTGTGTATATTGTACGAATCGTGTGCTTTACAGTATGGTTCTTTGAGTGCATTTATCAAGGAAAAACATACAATAGATGTAAAAGAATACACCAGCTTCTAGCTGCATTTTTAGAAACATTTAATTTTCAATCTTTTACCATTTAAGTGGATCATGATGTCGAAAATGTTATATGTAAAGAGCTTTAAAAAATCAAGAGTTAAAAGAATTTATACGAACATGTGTCAATAAAAGAGCTACAGATCACATACTGAAGGCTCAACTGAAAAAAAAAAAAAAAAAAAAAAAAAAAAACTTGGTAAGACACTTCAATTTTGGGAGATTCGTGTTGAAAGCATGCACTTTTATCAAGACTTTATAAGTAAGCCTATATTTTAGTATATACTCAATTTGGGGAGATTCATGTTGAGAGCATGCACTTTTATTATGACTTTATCGGTAAGCCTATATTTTCATATATACTGTCTTCTATTTATCGCCTTCAAGCACCCGAACTATGCCCGATAGTCTGTAAGTTTCTATGAAAACCCTCCAAGGTTACACGAAACACATCCAGAAGTATATTAATTAGGGTCACCAGTATATTAATTAGGGTCACCAGTAAATCTGATCCTTGTACAGCAGCAAATAGAAAATTGTCATACAGTCCTTAAGTAACTCGATATTAGAAAGGCAGCGATGGGCACAGAGCCACTTTCTTCTGACTAAAATAATATGAAATGGTTTGCTGAACTATATATAAGTCGAAAAAAAGATATTCCACTTGTTCTAAAACCAAATCGTCTGAAGAAAAATTCTCTACACTTGCAGAATATTATAAGAAGCCTTGAGAGGAACACAATTCGTTTCAGAAGTTACATTAAACCAGAAAGTTTAGTCAACAATGCTTTCGGGAAATAACTGTCCTCAGAAACCGCAGGACATTCACTCAGTATTCAATACACCATAAAAGAGCTCTATAAATAGTTCTAAAAGAATGCTATGACGACAGTAAGATATTTGAAAGAAAAATTTCATACAGAAATTACTAAATTTTGCTACTTAAGGTAAACGCTAGAGAATTGAGGGCTTAGGGAAATAGCTGGCAAGTGATGTCTTTTTTTTTTCCAATACAGAGTTGATGTTGGATAAAGTTTTGTCACACCCACACACTCCCGTACCATTGTCATTTTGCCAAGTAGATGGATCCATGCAAAGAACTCCCGAAGTAGCGCTTTTGAATGAATTGTAGTTTGTGTAACTACAGAATCGCTAAGAATAACTGATATTTTGATAACATACGCTATGTGCTTTATGTATTCACAAAATTATTTACCAACAATTATTGGACCCTTTGAGATAACTGAATAATCATTATTACTTGGGTATGATTTCATTGAGAATTAGATAAAAACATTGTTATATAGGATTTTAGTAAATATTAAAATATTAGAATACCTCCAAAATTATATTTATTGAAAGTATGTATGTTAGATGTTGATTTACCATTGAAGTACATTACTCAGAGTAATATTAGGTATTAAATTATTTATAAAAGCATTGTGGAAACTTCTCCATGTAACTTCAATAGCAATGTTCAGGTTTTTGTGTAACGATGTAAATGAATTCAGATTCCTTTGAGAATACGCATATTGTGTTCTAGTTCACATAGGTGCAATTTCCTCAATATATTTTGCAGCAATGGTATTTTTATTTTTTTTTGTAACGTCTTATATTAAAATGATAGTACTTTCCTTGTATTGTCACTTATAGTAGGTGATTAACAACTGGATGAAAAGCAAAGAACAGTCCACTGGTCATTCTATGACAACTTCTGATCACATATTTTTGTTTTGTAGGTAAAACTACAATTGGCTTACTTGATGAAAAAGTGCAATATGTTTTTTACAAATAGAATTTTTAAACGAATAAATAAATCTTTTGTAGTGTATTAAGTAAGTATAAATTGAAAACTGAAACGTGTAGTCATATAACACATTATAAACTTATTTTCACTTAGACTCTTCGTAGGATAGTCTTAACTTGACTTTAGACCCGGCCATTTGGGTTAGATTTAGTTCTGGGTTACTTACGTGCATGTAAATGTTTACCAAAATGTCAGGTTTAACACTTTTGGGAGGAATACAACCTTCTGGAGCCATTTTTTGGGAATCTAACACGAACATTACCTCAAAAGTTTAAGTTAGATTTGTGGGTTTATGAATTTCTATGCATAAGAAAAGCGTCAAGATAAATTAGGTGCATAAAACTTACAGGGCTTAATTGAGTCGAAAGCGAGTCATTATGGCTAAACGCCCCACTGATGCACCAGCTGACCTACATAAAATATTACTCTATTAAAAACCGAACACTGAACATTCCTAAAAATCTTAATACTTATGGTGAGGAATTACCCGGCGTGAGATCTTGGATTATAAGTATATAGTATATAAGATACTATCAGGTCCAAAGAAGCACAATTAATTTCATTTCAATGGAAATTTTCGTGATCTACTTCTCGCCTATTAATGTCATAGCTAAACCAGCCGTCGAGCGTGTGAACAGGAAAATTATATGACCATCATAAGGGAAAGTTACTATTACTCAAATGTTAAATTAAGCTCAATTTCTTTTCTTCCTTTCACTTGGCCAGGTCATTGGTACAGTATTTAGCCTCCCCCTGCCCCCCAAGGCTTAGCTCAGATCGCACCAGCTGTAATTTCCTGTTTTACTTTTTCGGTAATATGAGACGCAGCAGGAAATGTGAACTGAGCTTTGCCAAACCAAAAGCATCAGTTTAGATCTTGTCAGTCCGGGCTATGACCACGAACAGGCTCACAAGTGAAATGACAACATTAGGCCTTCGAGTATAGTTGAACGGTTGCTCAAGCCAAAGAGTAATTTTTTTTTTTTTTTATCTTTTATTATGAAAACACAATTACATTTTATTAACTATACAGTATCATTATTGCAAAAGGTAGCGCCGTTAATTATTGTAATTCACCGACTGATTTCTTTTCTTCCAATAAACGTA
Organism: Palaemon carinicauda; assembly: GCF_036898095.1. Classification (NCBI taxonomy): domain Eukaryota; kingdom Metazoa; phylum Arthropoda; class Malacostraca; order Decapoda; family Palaemonidae; genus Palaemon; species Palaemon carinicauda. Next base: position 126,727,916 of record NC_090730.1, read on the forward strand.
TAAATCTCATGAAAGTTAACCATATATCATTTTACCCTTAAGAAAGATACTCTAGGTCAGATACCAACAAACCAACGGCTCAATTTTTGTTTGAGAAGAATAATATCGATAGAACAAACACAACTGATATCAAGCTCAAATTCCTGTTAACACCAAGTGATTACCTTTCTTGATAATATCTTGAAACGAATACTGTAAGAGCAATCTTGCAGAGCAAGACGAAAATTTTAGTAAATAAATGATAAAATCTTCAATATTGTTTACTTATTTTAACAAATAATGAAATCAAGTTAAAACTCAAATATTCCTTACAAAATTTAGTCAATAAATAAGAATAGAGTGAACAATTTACCAATGCTTACGATATATAAAAAAAATTAAATATTCAAGTAGCCTATTTAAGTATTAAATTATCCCGTCAAATTGAAAGCTCATAAAATTACGAATATTGATCTTTTCTGTGGTAACATAAAATATTCTAATATACGATGGATAATTGAGAAGAGTTTACCAACACAAACTCTCCTAAATTATCCAAATTTAGAAGAGATTCTCAAAAAAATACAATTATCGGAACAAAGTTATGAAAGAAGGCTGGGAATGTTGCAGCATTTTCCCAACAGGTGAAATAAATGCCTTTTTCGTGTTTTAATTTCTTGTATTGGGAATCTTTTTTTTATGTTTTATTTATTTCACACATTGCATCTGATGATTATGGCTCACAATTGTTTGTACTCAGAAACAAAAGAATTATAAAAAAAAAAAAATGGTCTGTATGAACCATCTGAAACACTTGAATGTCAGATATATATATATATATATATATATATATATATATATATATATATATATATGTATATATACATATATATATATATATATATATATATATATATATATATATATATATATATATACTGTATATATATATATATATGGATATTTATTCTTGTGTGACATTTTTCACTAATACTTTA
>NC_090730.1:126733892-126746392 GCF_036898095.1 Palaemon carinicauda
GTTAATAGCAATGAAATAATATCCAATAGATTTAGTAGATTTCAGAATAAAGCCCTCATAAGGATATTGGGAGATGAATGGCAGGACAGGATTAGAAATGGAACTATAAGAGAGATTACTCGAGTGCCATATGTGGATGATATCATGATGAGGGGTAGATGGAGATGGTTTGGGCATGCTCTTCGTACTCCCCAAGAGAGATTAGTTCATCAAACGTTCAACTGGGATCCACATGGCACTAGAAGAGTTGGAAGATCCAGGCCTACATGGCTGAGGACTATGAAGCGCTAAGTAGGAGATGATGAATGGAGAAGTATTGAATTAAAAGCTCAAGATAGAGACGACTGGTGAAATCTAACCGAGGCCCTTTGCGTCAATAGGCGTAAGAGGAGATAATGATGATGATGATTTTAATAGCATACACCTTGCCCTTTCATTAGTTAACCTTAATAAACATGCATCTCAGCTTGCCACTTGGGAAAAGGCGTGCAGCAGGAGCCTTGTGTTCACTGAAAGACTTTTTGTAACACTCAGGAAACAACATATTTTGTGAGGTCAACATTCAAGGAACGTGGTGGTTAGCTCGTGGATTTTTAGCCAATAAGGAAACATCAGGTTTTAGCAGCTAATCTTTTCAAGGAGTAAAGTTTTTTTTTATTTCTATTGCAAAGTTAAGGGATCCTCCATTTAACTATATCAATAAAAACAATAATTGAAAATGTATAATGATTACGCGACTGTCAACGTAATACGAATGAAACATTCCATCCCTCTCTCTCTCTCTCTCTCTCTCTCTCTCTCTCTCTCTCTCTCTCTCTCTCTCTCTCTGTGACATAGGCAACTTACACAGTAATTCCCAACACCATTTTTTAAGCAAGTGAGCCGATCCTTTAATGAGACTCGTGCCGGTAATCTATGTTATGGGAAGCCACTTTCTAACATTATAGTTGAAAAGTAATAATAAAATTAATATAAAAACTATGCCTCTACTACTACTTTTACTACTAATAATAATGATAACAATAATATTACTAATTAGCAATATTAATAACATTCATTGTGTAAAAATACACGAATAATAATTATCAATAGATTTGGATTAAATCAAATATACCACGAATACCAAACTTGATTTCACCTTGCTTATCCCTAAATATCATTGTTATTCGAGCTTTACATCAGCTGATGTATATCTGATAAGAGGAACATCAATGAATGGCAGATAAATCAAAACCTTTTTTCCTTGAAAATCATACACAACTGAATCTGAATTCCTTGCGGCCAAGTACTCTTTATCCTAATTTCATCCTATCAAACCCAAATCTTTCATCCGCAATAAGGAAGTTCAAACATCCATACCAATAGCAGAGTTAACAGCTATTTCCTTTGGGACAGCTGGGTTTTTAGAACAGAATAAAGGATATTCTATGGTCGGAAAGAATTCAGCAAAATTACCCCAAAACACAATAAAATCACATATAAACGGCAAAGAAATAAATTAAGCGGAATTTCAATACGTTCATTTAGAAGAAAACATATCTAACATTTTTGGCAAATTGTATAAAATTGCAGCACCTAAACTATGTTGCGGAACACGTCCTATAGACTCCCAAAATTAGTTACGTCTAACGTTGTTGTATCAAGGGTCATTTATTTATCAGTCGTCTTTAGACCTTGTTTCTGAGAGCCATTGGTCGCCCCAATACCCACAAGTCTACATTACTAAAACACCACTAAGCCAAAACAATATCAATACCCAGTGAATTGGAAATCTGCTGCGTTGATTATCGGAAGAAAGATTTAGAGTCGAGAAGCGAAGCAAATTGATTACTATTCTGGGGTTCGTTAGAATTTGGTGGTGACCTGAAACCTTCATAAATCTTATCTGTGGCTTCTGAGACTAAAAGGGCTAAAGGTTATTTGAAATGATCAAAATAGTAACCACGAAAGCAACTCTGAAGAGGACAAAAGTAATATTCAAGTTAATGGGAACATAAAAACTATTCTAGTTAAAAAGAATGCGCGCGCACGTTTCAGAGATGGTCAAGGGACTCTTAATAATTACAAGATTAATTACTAATATAGACTAAATGCTGTAAAGGATATACTACTGCGTTCCAAAACATGTAAAAAAAAAAAAAAAAAAATTCTTTATAAGGCTAAAAGGCTTCCACCAAGAACTACACTACTCACCAACAAGAAACATCTGGAGATAAATCACTCACCTGGAAAGAAAGAGGAAGATATTTCTAAATAATGCTTGCAAAGTGAGTTGCATAAAACCCAAAGATATCTACAAAAATCAAATGATGATTAATAAACACACACACGCATATATAATATGTATATATATATATATATATATATATATATATATATATATATATATATATATATATATATATATATATATATATATGTGTGTGTGTGTGTGTGTGTGTATAGGGTGTGTGTGTCTGAGTGTTTGTGTTCGTATGTATCAAAGTGGTAGGTATTTTCTTCCATTGAATAACCATATCTTAATTGAAATATGATCAACGAGGTTAAGGTCAGAGAAAAGGGGATCCCCCAAACGTTTTCTTCTCTTTTTCGCAGAAACAAACAAATCAAGACCCATATTTTCATTGAGGTTACGCGTGCAGATCATACATATGCCGTCGGCTGGAAAAATTCTCCTGACAATTAAACAAACCTGTTATTACACTGCCTTGAGGGGCAAAAAGGAGTGGTAAGCGGGAAAATAGAGAGAAATATAAAGGGAGAGACAGGCTTGAAATTCTTATGCATAAATTGAATTCGTAACTACGCTGCAAGGTGGGTGATTTGTACTTCTTTCTTTTACCTTAACTGCAAGGTTGACATACAAGTTAATCTTTTAATTTACAAAGACCAAACAGCCTGAATTCAACAACGAAATCTTTAGGCCTAAACAGATGCCTCCAGGAAGAGATTGTAGACAACAGAAATTGGAATATGAAGGATCATTCTAAGCCACCGTTAAAACCTCATTACGCCTTGGCAGCTGATAATATTAAGACAGCTTAAGGAAGATTTTAGTATAATCTCGCATTAAGTATTCTTTCCCTCTGATCTGAGAGTACAATGTATATTCACGATGCGTTCTTCACGAATGGGAAGGAAACCAGTTCTGGCACATTTCAGGGAAAGAATCTAACAAAGTGAGAAAAAATTTCGTTTCATCACCAACAAAAAAGGAGATTCGTTAGTCCCTTATCTGATATATCTCATATCTCTTTCTTGATTCCCTGCACTAATCTCTCTCTCTCTCTCTCTCTCTCTCTCTCTCTCTCTCTCTCTCTCTCTCTCTCTCTCTCTCTCTCTCGGTTTGTTAAGTTAAACGATCTTTTTATATATCGTTAAAATTTTTTTCCAATAACAAAGGCGACCAACATATCGATATTAATGACATTTAATGTCCAATACCTTGAAAAAACTAAGGTAAGATCAATACGAAAAATAAATAGGATTTTGTTGTTCAAAACACGATATTATTGATAATATGTAAGGTAATATATTTAAGGTATCTTTTTCCAATTCAGGTGTGTTCGAAAGGATAAAAGTGGTGATTAAATGTGGAATATAGAGGATGATTCTAATCTATTATCAAAATCAAAATATTATGACTTTCTAATTGTGTTCATTGAGACACCACGATCATTATGGTTGGAACTTACTATAGATTAGAAAGAGAAAAATTAATATGCTTTATTTCTATAAATAACTCTTCTTTCTACTACAATATTTCTTTTTAATAGATTACTATTTTTTCCATGGATAATTTCATCTCGGATTTTACACATTCTCTTAGGATCTTCGAGACACAGCAACTTATTAGTGATGCACAGAATTTCACATTTTTTTCTGCCAGAGAGAGAGAGAGAGAGAGAGAGAGAGAGAGAGAGAGAGAGGGAGAGAGAGAGAGAGAGATCCAATCGCCACTGTACGTAGTGTTACAAAAACTGTAGCTTCATTTTGTTTTCTTTTTCCTTCTCCTTTAAACTATGTGTGTGTGTTTCCAGCATTGCAGGAGCTCTCCATATTTTGTACATGTTGTTTGTACAGAAACAGAGAACACAGTTGCGCTTGATCCTTTATCTTGAGACCCAGTCCCTCGAAATAAAAGGAATTCGCATCTAAATGGCAAAGAGGAATTTCATCGGCATCAAAAAAGATGCTCCCATCATTGTCGGCTTCTGAGAGCCTCAATATCTTTATTGCAAACAGTTTCTGGCTGTTTTGATAAAAATATTGAATATTTCGTTCTATTTTTTATTTCTTTTTATTTTTTTAGTATCAGATAACTGTGAACTAGATTGCTGAAAATTTCCATGATTGTCATTACTCTTTCTGTTATAAACAAAATAATCATGATATATATCAAATTATATAAAAGGCTTCCACTGAATAAAAAGGCCATAAAAGAGGGCAATGAGGAAATCAAAACTACACGATAAACCAGCCTGCATAAAAGTATGTGCCTAACCAAATATTATTATGATATTTGCAAAGTTGCATAAACCTTCAATATATTGCAGCATTTTTGGAATACAGGAACACTCTGGCTAAATCAGTTCACTACCTTGGAGATCTGACAACGCACAATTTAGCATGATACTGTAGCTACCCAAAGAGAATACTATAATTTTCTTTTCGAACAGAAACAAAAAAAGGAGAAAGAAAGAGTTGGTACTTTCAATCCATGCAAGTTACTAAATGCAAACAAAACAAATCATATAAATAATCAAATTTCCTATATATGAAACCAGCCATTGATCCTCAGAATATCAAGGCACTATTACCAATGTTTTAGTAATCTGGTAAAATGCAAAAGGCTGTATTTCTTACGCATTTGCTTTTTCTGTATTACGTCCAGTGAAGGTTAATAATGATGGCAGCTGTATAATGAGTGGTGTCAAAATAATTTGATGACGGATGATGGAATATAAATGCGTGTCACTTGTACGATTTTGTTATTAAAGCTAAGAGAAGAAATGGTGATTTTTTTTCTCCTTTTTTTTTTGTGACAGTGAGTGCCTTCAAACTTGTGAAGATAAGAATAGGATAGAAAATCTAAAAATAGCTGATAATCAAAATATTCGCTGCACTGTGTTTGGGATAAGATGAAAATGATAAGTCCTCTTAATGTAAATAGACTTGAGAGGGAAAGAGTAGACCTACATCGAATTAATATTTTCTGATAAAATGCTCATAAACAAAAGGACTTATAAACGTGCTTGAGGAAGATCATATAGATTGAAATAATTTCTTGGATAACATGATCTTAGATGATGAAATTGACCCCTAATATTAAGAAGTACATTTCATCTATAAATGGAAGTTGAATCTCTGTGAAATTAATTAAGAGATGAAGGGTTTAGGATGCGACCATCAGTCTGTTAAAGAGAGCCGAATCTAAAACTTGGAGTGAATTGGGACAATTGTAAGTTATGTGGCATAAAGGAAAATCAATCGGTTACAACGCCAAACCATATCTACTTATATATATATATATATATATATATATATATATATATATATATATATATATATATATATATATATATATATATATATATATATGTACATAAATATATTATTATATATATTCATATATTAATATATATATATATATATATATATATATATATATATATATATATATATACATATATATATATATATATATTATATATATATATATATATATATATACTGTATATATATATAAATATATATATATATATATATATATATATGTATGTATGTGTATATATATATATATATATATATATATATATATATATATATATATATATATATATAAACCAGAAACTTGGTCTTTATCATAAAAAGTGAGAGATTGGTTGAAAGAAAACTAGAGAAACAAATGTTCCTACAAAGTTACACGATGGTGTAATAATAATCTGAATCCCTTGCAGGCAGAAATAAGGAAGGTTCCCAGGATATCTTCAGTGTCATTCTTGAAATCTTTGAAAGTACACAGTACATAATTGATATGAAATTGGATAGACAGGAATCAGTTACATAAGGAATCAATTTCAGGTTTAGCTCAACCATTATTCGAATGTATTATTACGAAGTTAAAAAATAATAATTCTACTATGTAAAACTGTTGAAAAGACGGACCTTTTTTTTTTTTTTTTTTTTTGGTGGTCAAGATTGATATTCAACTGCCCTGGCTGTTAGAAACGTCAAACAGACAAATAAACGTTCAGAAAGTTCATACAAGTTCATCGATGATCAACAATAGTTTTTAACAATCTGTCTAAAAATGCTCATGATATTGCGAAATCTGTGGGTTACCTAAAACCTTTTAGGAACTTACATAATTCCTAATTTTCCAAATTGACTGCAACATAATATATGAAGTATCGCAACTCCCAGTCTCTCTTCGTAAAATTATTACTAAATCATTTCCCTTGGCTATAATAAACACATGCAAGTACCAGGACTAAAAAACGGATTTTGAGAGAAGCGAAAAATCTATTTGTGGGGGAGATAGCCATGACGTCCTGATAGAAGGTTCCTTCAGTAGCTTACTAAGGGTATATTTGACTACAGTACTTATTCCCAGAGAATTAAACTAAAGGTTTCACAGAATTCTAACTTCTGGCGCGAGTACCCATAAGGTTTCCCTTTAGGATATTGTATAATAACAGGGGACGTATGCTTGACACGCCACATAGCTATCTGCACCCCACATAGCGTTTACGCTTCGACGGGGAGTGTGGCAAGTATGGGAGGAGCCGTTACTAAACTCTCCTCCTTCATTACTGTTACGGTACTCGGCAATGTCAACATCCAGCCACTATAGCTGGCCGCCATCTTGAATGACGTCACCGATGCACGCCATTTCCTCATTCCTTCTTATGTAGCCTCTCAGACTAGGTGTTTTTCCCAGTGTTCGCTAAGTAATTTCGCAATGTCGCAATCTTCTGCCTTGCCTTCTTCTGGAAAGTTGAGTACCATATTCTTGTATTGTATAAATAAGCTCCAGCAGTAAAGTAACGTCTTTTTATCTTAAAAATCTGTGTTTTGTGGTGGAGCTGTGCCCCGACCGGAGGCGTCATGTCGCGACGCTGTTGCTCGCCTCGCATGCTTTATTTAGTTAGCCAGAGCAACCTTCCCGGTCCTATAACTAATAACTACATTAGTTATCTAGTCTTCATTGCTAGGAATTAATTATATTATGCCGACAATATTCATTTTTGGCGAGTGTAGGTAGCCGAATTAGTATGCTAGATGACTAGCCTAACCCCTAGGCTCGATAGCCTAGGCAGTTTTTTTTACTTTCATGCATGATATAATAAGTGTTCCTAGTGTTTAATTACGTAATGAAGGGTATAGGCATTTATACATATAAGATTCAGTGATTGCTCATATGGTTTTTCGCCTTCTAGAAAGTATACAAGGGGTTTTGATGATCTTGGTAGTCGTCTCCCTTGCCCCTAACCTAACGCTAGGGCTCTTGTATACTTTCTCACCTCCCCAGTTACCTTATACAAGGTAATCTCCTCCCTCTGTGGTAGCCTAGACTACATCCTAATGTTTATTTGTTCAATATTGTTGTTTACTCATCACAACTATTTCTTCTTGGAGCTTCTGCACCATTTAACAATCTCTGGAAATCTACAGATTACAAGTATCTCACTTTTCACGACGGAGAGAGAGAGAGAGAGAGAGAGAGAGAGAGAGAGAGAGAGAGAGAGAGTAGTATTCCGTGATGTTATTGACTTTATTTGGAGCTTCAACTGATTGATCATTAACCTGAACCCCATTAGGGAGGCTTCAAAGATATTGGGACACCTGACCCCATTGTCATTCGGGCCTGTCACCCTCCATAGCTGAAAGCTGTGTCTCATCTTAATCATTAATAACGGGGACGTCTAATTTTCTTCAATCACTTTTCTCTTCTCGTCTGGAAACCTATTTCTGTACCGATTTGATTCCCAGGACCACCTCGTTATGAAGCAAATCTCTTTCCAAAGTTTATACATTCACAATAATACACTAAAAATTTCATATCATAATTACATTTTACTTCTGTTTATTCACGTTTGGGTTTCGCGGAGCTCTGTCCATAACCTTCTTACCGTCAGTCATTTCAATGAGAAAGAGAGTAGTAGTCTGATTTATATAATGAAGATCTGTTATGTGGAACAAAGTAAAGGAGGACGATACAGGATTATAATATTTATTAATAAGCAGCTTTCCAGAGAGAGACAAACTAATCCCTCAATTTATTTACCAATGAACTCCACGAGCATAAAACTTCCACTACATATATTTCATGTATCTATAACAACGGTTCATCTTCAGTTTTGAACCCTCTTTTATATATGGTGCCCCTCACCAATTACTTGCATACATTCTCCTTTCCGGATATTAAAACACCTCCGCTTAAATATCCTCTTCACCCCATCCATCCGGAAGTTGCATAGATAGGAATCCTTCTGTTTCAAGATTTAAAATAGGTTTAATAAGAAGAATAGCAGGAGTAGTAAAGATTACAGAAGTGATAAGAGTGTCACGACTGAGATGGTGTGGATACATGGTGAGGATGGATAGTGTGAAGGGATAAGGGCATGGGAGGACCCTGTTAGGGGGAGGAAGATGAAGACGGAGGCAGAAAACTACATGGCAAGCTAGGGTGAAGGATGATAGGGAGAGAAAAAGATGTCTTTAATATTCTGAAGTCATTGAGAAGGGCGTATCAGGCAACGGGCCCTTTAACGTCAGGGTGTGGTGGCCTGGTAGTAGCTTCCTCGTTTGGCGATTCCCAGACTGGGGTTCCAGTCCTGCTCAAACTCGTTAGTTCCTTTGGCCGCTGCAACTTCACCATCCTTGTGAGCTAAGAATGGGGGAGGGGTTGTGGGAGCCTATAGGTCTATCTGCTGAGTCATCAGCAGCCATTGCCTGGCTCTCCTTGGTCCTAGCTTGGGTGGAGAGGGGGTTTGGGCGCTGATCATATGTAATATGGTCAGTCTCTAGGGCATTGTCCTACTTGATAGAGCAATGTCACTGGCCCTTGCCTCTGCCATTCATGAGTGGCCTTTAAACTGTGAGAAGGAAGAATGGAAACCTTCCTCACTGCACTCACGAATTATACCTTTTGTTTCATAACCGAATCCCTTTCTATTCTCCGGCCAACTTTAAATCCTTCTCATTCCACATTATATAAACGAATACCTCTTCCTACCAACTCCAACTTTTCTTCTTTTATTTCCATTCAAATATTCGCCCTTCATCTGCGTAAAACTAATCATACAGGTAAAAACATCACTACGATAAATCAACTTCCGTCTTATTGCTTGCGGCTTTTGTGCTATTCAGTAACAGGCGCTGTACCTTTACTTTACTGAATGAATGAATACACATGCCACTTACGTATTTAGATTAATGACCTGGAAACATACCTCACCTGAGCTTTGTGTGTGATACTCTCTCCCTTCCAGGCCACGTCTGGGAACCTCTCGCTTGCAGGCCACGTCTGGGAACCTCTCGCTTGTAGCTCACATCCTCTCGCTTGCAGCTCACATCCTATCGCTTGCAGCCCATATCCTCTCGCTTGCAGCCCACATCCTCTCACTTGCAGCCCACGTCTTGGAACCGCTCGTTTGCAGCCCATGTCTTGGAAGCGAGAATCGTTTGCAGCCCACGACTTGTAACCGCTCGCTTGCAGCCTACGACTTGGAACTCTCGCTTGCAGCCCACGACATGGAACGGCTCGCTTGCAGCCCACGACTTGGAACTCTCGCTTGCAGCCCACATCCTCTTGCTCGCAGCCCACAGCTTGGAACCTCTCGCTTGCAGCCCACGACTTGGAACTCTTGCTCGCAGCCCACGACTTGGAACCTCTCACTTGCAGCTCACATCTTGGAACCTCCCGCTTGCAGCACATGTCTTAGAACCTCTCGCTTGCAGCGCACGTCTTGGAACCTCTTGCTTGCAGCCAACATCTTGGAACCTCTTGCTTGCAGCCAACATCTTGGAACCTCTTGCTTGCATCCCACAGCCTCTCGCTTGCAGCCCACTTCTTGAAGCCTTTCGCTTGCAGCCCACTTCTTGAAGCCTTTTGCTTGCAGCCCACATCCTCTCGCTTGCATTATGTTTTGGAACCTCGCTTTCAGCGTACATCCTCTCGCTTTCAGCCTACGTCTTGGATCCTCTCGCATGCAGCCCACGTCTTGGAACCTCTCGCTTGCAGCCCACATCCTACTCACTGTGCCATGTGTGTGATACTGCCACATACATCCATGCAATAAATGGAATGGAGGGTGACAAGTTAAACCAGTAGGTTCTTTAAAATATTATATAATGAAGATAAACGGACATAAATGCGACAGCAGCGGGAAGCAGGTCCATGCTTGTCGATACAGTGACCACTGAACAACGACTGACTACTATATGCACATGGCGGAAAGAAAAGCAGTGTTGACACATATAATTACATTGTTGCCACGATGCATAATGAAAAAGTGGTCTTACAGTATATGTAATGGGAAAAGATAAATGGAAATAAATATCATTCTTCTACGAAATAATAATAAAGCAAATGTACATTAATGTTCATAACTGTACGTAATGTAAATAATATACGGCTTGTCGATGAAATCCAGCAAAAATATCGAAATAAAACATGGATCATTCAAAATATAATCGAAACGAGCTGATTTAAAACCCTCACACACTTTCCGTTTTTTTTTTTTATCCCTTCAAATAAAAATAAAAAATATTAACTCCCCTTTGAATTGGAAAACAATGCCACTTGTAGGAAGACTTTTTCAAAGAGTTTGCATTGATCTGTGTCCATATTTATGCAGTATATGGAGCTCGGTATCCCCAAACAAGTAATGATTCTAGTATTGAATAATATCGACTTTGTTGCACACTCTGCATGCCTCTTGCATTACAGTACTATCAAATTTCATAAGGTCTAAAGCTCCAAGTCCAGCCTAAGACAGTTACAACAAACCTTTACTGTTCTGTATTCCGAACTGAAAAAGAACCCCAGGTTTTTGTATTGCCGCGACAGGATGGAAACCCAAATCATAAAATCATCCATTTATGGAAACTGGTAACTCTCTCTATCAGAGACTACCTCGTCGGTCCAAAATCAACAATTAGTTAGCAATGATTTAGAAGTTCCCCTTCCATCCAATCCCTCTCCCCATTATTGCACCTAATTGTTGGAGCGAGTCGGTTTTCACCGTGTCTGTGAAAGGTTCCTACTTTCGTTTTTATTTCGGCAGCAAGTTTAAATTGGAGGAGAAAAGGTTATTCTAATGTAAAGCTTTTCCGTAGGTTTATTAACCAAATAAAATTTCAGTACAATCTGTTATAGGTCATAGATTTGAAAGGCTACTGATAAAACATAACGAATATGTTAAAACATACTATGATATTTGTACGTTCAAGTATAGCTGCTTATATAGCAGGCATGCATTCTAGCAAACCCTTTTCTAAAAGATTTATGATTTATAAAAGCATGGATAATCAATAAAAAAAATACCGGCGAGATCATGAATATCCACTGCATTAAATAATACAAAATTTTATATGCAACATCTGTTAAAGGGAAGTTATAAGAGACGTTCTTCTCTGAAAATTTACGCGCGATATGAACTTCTGTTACAGAGGAAAAGTATAAAATGTGATTAAAATGTGAGGTCTTAAAGCTTCCAAAATAAGCAGGTAAATTCTGTTACGAAGTCTAGGTGTCTTCATCAAAGTTTTTTCCACTCTGGAGAAGAGGAAAGAGTGATAACAAATTAATCACGGACCAGAGTGTCATTCACGGTTTCCTGATCATTAAATTGACTGACATCCTGATTAAGATCCTTTCAGCCGACAACACAGACCTACGAAATGGTTTAATATTACAATGATAATGACACGGTGTTGCATAGGTGAACAGACATTAAACGTGTGTCTGTGTGTATGTTCGTACAAGCTCGCTTATCTTTTAAACATACACATATTCATATATTTTTACCTGATTAAACCATTAGTTTGATGCAGCATATTTACATAACGTAATCACTACATTAATGTAAAAACATTACCTCAATCCAATCCCTTTCGGCCAAATGTTCAGAAATTCAAATAAGAGAGATTGGTGGGTTAAGGATTCCTTCAATCAGCATAAAAAGAGATTGCTCACTTTTCGAGTCTACCGAATTAACTCATCATTTCTTATAATAACAACACAATCACTCACTGAATTCTGTGGTGGATGTACTTTATCACTCATTTTCGAAAAATCTAATTAAAATTCTAATACTGTAGGCTACACGATATTAAGTTTTTGCTCTCTCTCTCTCTCTCTCTCTCTCTCTCTCTCTCTCTCTCTCTCTCTCTCTCTCTCTCCATAGTCTTTTTTTAGCCCAAGTTAACTTTTCATTCATCCAGTATTCAATTACTGTTTCACACTATAATTTTTTTTTTTTCAAATATCT